>NC_136527.1:142551618-142614118 GCF_053919585.1 Euprymna scolopes
ACACACACCCAACACACACCTCACACACACTCCCACACTCACACACCCCTCTCACACCCTCACTTCACCACACACACACCCACTCACACCCAACACCCGACAATACCCACACTCACACCCACCACACACCCACACACACACCCACACTCACCCACAAACACCCACACACCACCACACACCACACACACACACCACACACACACCCACACCACACACACACCAACACCACACCCCACATCCAAACACTCAACACACACACACCCACCCTCACACACCCACACCCACCCACCCACCCACAGCACACCCACACCCACCCACCACACCCACCACACAACCACCACACCCACCCACACACAGCCCCAACCCCACACACACCCAGCACACACTAACCACCCATCACAACCACAACACACCCACACCACACCATCACACCACCCACACACACACCCACACACACCCACCCACAGCGACACCACACACACCCAACACACACACACCACCAAACACACACACCCACACACACCCCTCACACCCACCACACACACCCACACACACCACCCACACCCCCACACACACCCACACACACCCACACACACACCCACTCACACCACACACACACCCCCACACACTCCCACACACACCCACACACACACCCCACACACCCACACTCACAACCACTCACTCCCCACACACTACCCCTCACACCACCCTCTCACAACCACACAACACCCACACACACACCCCACCCACACCCACACACACCCCCACACACACCACACTCACACCCACACACCTCCCCACACACACCCCCTCACACACCCCACTCACACCACTCACACCACACTACTCCCAAAAAGCACCCCACACCACAACCCTCACTCACAACACCCACACACACCCAAACTCTACCCTCACTCCCCCACACAATCACAACAACTACACACTCACACCCTACACATAACACCTCTAACACAATCACCACAATCCCCACACTACTCCACCTAACTCACCCTCAACACCCCACAATCACCCACTCAACACCCCCACACACACATATATACAATATAATATACACACAAATACACATATACACATATACACATATATACACATATATATACACATATATATATACAATATATATATATATATAATATATATATATATTATATATATAGTATGTCTATATATTATTCATAATTGAATATTCATATATTGTTTTCACAAAAACTAAGACATCAAAGAATGGGTTGATAGCAACAAATAGTGTATTTCATTATTAGTTACAATTGTTTCAAGACTATTTGGACAAATTCAAACATTATCTTGTTCTAAAATTTTCACAAGAACAGCCTTTCTTCAGACTTAGTTGATAGGCAGAAGTCAGAAGCTCACAGTATTAATGCTAGAATCCCTCAGGGTTCCATCCTGGGCCCAACTCTCTTCCTGATTTACATTAATGATCTTCCAAATCACATCCTTACATCATTCACAGACATTTATGCTGATGACACTACTATCTATGGTAGCACATCTAAGACCATAAACGACCAAGTTCTCTATTATTCTCTCTCCTCTGATCTTGAGCACTTGGTACAATGGAGAAAGGAGTAGCTGGTTACTTTTAATGCATCTAAAAGCAAGCTCTTATCTTTACATCATCAGCGGGTCTGATCTCTATCTGGCATTAACTGAAATGGATGGCTCTCGTCTAGGGGAGGCTCCATGTTTTGACAAGCTTCTGGGATTGGTCTTTACTCCTCATCTGAAATTTTAACATGGGTAGGCTATGGACATTGTTAACTATTATATGTCTTCCGTCTATGAATGAAGTTTAAATTTTATTTTAATTGTAAAAATTTGGTGGGTTATTAAATTGATTTGCCTTGCTGTAAAAAAAAAAGCAAAATATAAATAATAATAATAATAATAATAATAATAATAATAATAAAAATAATAACCAATTTGTGTATTTACCCTCTGAGCTAAATCCCCATTCCCAAATGAAAATACTACTTTAAAAAAAAAGAGAGCGGGGGGGGGGGGGCTCTTTTTAAATCTAAATCTCCCTCAGTATTTTCTTTACTTTTATATTTTATAGCCAGTATTATCAAGATGCCTAAGATGCAATCCCTTCATGTCAGACATTATTTCTCATTCTCAAGTAACACTTAACACTATTTTTTCTTTTTACTGAATAAAATAAATTAAATAACCAACAACAGCTAGGTAGAAAAATCGTTTTGCCCTTTTAAAAACAACAGTAAATAAGTATAAATATTTGAAAAAGAAACTATTATGCGGCCTGTAATCTCGTTTTTGAACTTAATAAACGCTTTCAAATAAGTGAAACCATGAACAACTTAGCCACTTAGAAAATGAATACTTAGGAAATCGATTTTATCTTTTTTAAAACAACAGTAAACAAGCAAAAAATATTTTTTTAAATATAAAGGGTATAGTATCTTTTAAAAACAATATCTCCTTCAAGAACGGTAATAAAATGTGTTTTCAATCGATATTTATTCAATAATGGACGAGTTTTCCTACCTAGCAAAAATGGACGAGTTTTCTGGGCACCACCGAAAACACTTTAAAAGAAGTTTAAGCACAAATAAGGTATGTAGAAGAGTCTTGCCTTTGGTAACATTTATTTGTAGAGTATGTGTTTATTATTTCTTTTTGTTTTCTGTTAATTACAGAAATAAATGTCCCAATCCAATTCTTCTTTGTGAGGTGCATGTATAAGTTTAAATGTAGATCTATTTTCCTTTTTAATTAAGAAAATCTTCAAAATGTTTTTCTTTATGTATATGTATCTCATCCAAATTTTGATGAACTCAGGGATTTTCATCTATATTTTTTATTTGCATCCCAAGAGAAGTGCCATAAAATTTAATCATTTCAGAAGAAGCTGATGTTGAGTTTAAGGGGTATATGTTTTAGGGTTAAATTGGGGGTGTGATACACCCCCAATTTAAAAACACTATGTTAAAGACCATATACAATTTTATATATCATACTATATATAACAAGCTTCTCCTTTATTTATTTAGAATTCAATAAAGCCTCCCCCAACATTCTATAATCCCTCTTAATCTTTTTCGTCCCTAATGAATCTTACGCTAGACACCGCATCTTCCCCATGCTACCTAGCACCTTCTCTACTCTTCTGATGAGAAGCATTAGGCTTCGAAATGCCCTGGCATAAAGTCTCTTCTATCCCCCAAATTTTGCTTGTATTCCATTATTCAATAAATGATCTACCAATATATAGTTTTGTGACTTCATTTTATACTCTTGTTGTCCTATTGTATAAGCTCCAATAATAATTGTTGAGCTTGGTATTATCCAGATAAGTGTCCCTTGTGGAATGGAACTCTCTCTTTCCTCTTACGCATTAAGCTATATATATATACATATATATACAGGGTGGGCCAAAATAAGGGTCCTATCTTTAAATTTGAATAACTTCCACAAAATAAAAGTTAAACTCACCAAACTTTATGTGTGTGTAGACATCCGAGATTTTTTTGAAATAAACAAAACAAATTTTGGCCGAAAAACACTTCTTAAAACTTACATGAATTTATGAATTTTTAAAAATAGGACCCTCATTTTGGCCCACCCTATATATATATATATATATATATATATATATAGTAGAAATGGTAATTAATAAAAACTGAAGAAAGTGCTCAATACTGTTGTAGAGCAAATATGTGTTTTATTTTTTATTACCATATCTTTCTGTTAAGTTACATTATTGTTTCAGCTACCCAGCCGTTTTTTTGGCCGTCCGTAGCTTTCTCGGACTTTTACAGAAATGTTCATTATTATGGGATGAAAGAGTGAAACAGTGAATGAGGTCAGGGGAGGGGTGCGAGAAGAGCGGATAAAAGAGGAAGGGAACAAGGGGGAAAGGTGGAAGGGGGTGCTTGGTATGTCGGTAATGTTTTAGTTTGGAGAGGGTTAGCTAGCGGCCACGGGCGCAAGCACACACATGCGCACATATAAACTTAAAGAAACGTTCACATGTACACATACATCTCCACCCTGGCATGCAAATATATGCACATATGTGCACATGCATGCATAGGCACCCGCGCCGCTCCCGCTTACGTCAAATTTTCCTTAAGGTGTTAAAATTGGGTACGTGTGCGCAAGCATGGATGCGCTCATACAGATACATACATACATCGACACCCCCACCTCCAAGGAGGCGTATACACGGGCCCACATGCGCATATTGATTCAGGCTTACCTGCACCTCTACGCATACATGTAAACGCATGTCCACATACAGATACCAATACTCAATAACACATACATTGACATATATACACAGCTGCACGCTCTCAGACGCGTATGTGGACAGCAGGCAGCGGGCACATATGCTCGCACATCCACACACGCATACATAGGTACGTGCACAGCTAACCCTCTCCAAACAATTAACAACAAATAAAAACTAAATAAATAAACCGAATCATAGCCCCCCGCCCCCGAACCTAAACGAACACCCAACAGGTCAAGACATACTTATCAAGAAATCATCTCACCAACGAGACGCCAAAAAATTTTAAAGTAACCCCCTCCTCCTACCCCCACATATTCCCCTTTCCCCTCCATGTATCCCTATGCCCTCAGCCACACCAGAAATGAACTTCCCAGACCCTCCCCCACAAGTTCTTTAAACTCCAAAACTAAAACGTTACCGACATACCAAGCAACCCCTTGTTCCCTTTTATGTGCTCTTCTTGCACCCCTCCCCTGACCTCATTCACTCTTTCACTCTTTCATCCCATAACAACGAACATTTCTGTAAAAGTCTGAGGAAGCTATGGACGGCCAAAAAAACGGCCAGGTAGCTGAAACAATAATGTAACTTAACAGAAAGATACGGTAATAAAAAATAAAACATATATATATATGTTTTTCTGACCTTCTGTACATTTAAATATATATATATATATATATATATATATATATATATATATATATGTTTTTCTGACCTTTTGTACATTTAAATATATATATATATTTATATACATATTTATTATATATATTTATTTATATATATATTTAAATGTACAGAAGGTCAGAAAAACACTGGTACCATCGGTTTCAAGCCTAACATAAGGGTGACCAGTTAATGATACATCGTAAATAATGTTAGGTTCTTCGTCAGCCATGTTGTTTTTTCTGACCTTCTGCACATTTAAATAAATAAATATTAAGCTCTTATATCAAAAAAGGTTTTTCTTTGTAATCGAGCCCTCTGTTGGAATTCTTCCCCCCCCCCAAAACGGTATAAACACACACACACACACACACACATATATATATATATATATATAGATAGATAGATAGATAGATAAGAGAGTACAACAAAACTATTAAAAACTTACATAACTTCTATAATAACTTTGGCCTTTCTATAATTATCGAACCAAACAAAAAAACTTCAAATTTTCTAGATGTTACACTTAATCTTAACACTGAAACTCATAGCCCCTATCATAAACCTAATCTTGCGCTTTTATACATCCATAAATCTTCTAACCACCCCAACTCAATTATAAAATCTATAGTACCATCTGTCTCTAGAAGAATTTCTGCTCTTTCTGCTGATAAAAAACTTTTAATCGAAATGTTACTTTCTTCAATAATGCTTTATGGAATGCAGGACACAAGGAAAAGATTAAATACAACAATTATGCTCCTCCTGCAGGCCGCCTTAAATCTGTAATCACACACAATATGACTCGTAAGAAACCAGTCCAAATAACAAGATTTGCCGCTATCAATAACAATGAACCAGTCTACATTTATAATCCAAACCAAAATACTAATCGCAATGCCTCTAACCCACCTAGTCGCATCAGGAGAAAGAAAAATATTTGGTTTAATCCTCCATTTAGCCTAAATGTCAAAACTAATATACCTAAGGAACTCTTCAATATTGTACAAAACTCTTTCAAATATCCACACAGATATAGTTCTATTTTCAATAAAAATTCAATCAGGATTTCTTATTCAACAATGCCTACTTTAGCACAAAGAATCTTAACATCTAATAACAAAAAAATTAAATCAGCCCCAAAAATCTCTTTCCCAATTAAACTCAAAACTAACTGTAATTGTAATAACAAACATCTTTGCCCACTCAATAATGATTGCATCCATAAAGATGTTATATATTCTTGCACTATTACTGAGCTCCCACGCAATCCTCCCATAACAGACACTAATATTGCGTC
Organism: Euprymna scolopes; assembly: GCF_053919585.1. NCBI lineage: Eukaryota > Metazoa > Mollusca > Cephalopoda > Sepiida > Sepiolidae > Euprymna > Euprymna scolopes. The sequence continues at coordinate 142,557,882 of NC_136527.1, forward strand.
TTCAAGTTATTATTCTTCCCATCCTCCATCTGATATAGTTACTAATCCAATACACCACTCGAGCAGCCCCTCCATCTACAATCATACAACTAGTAATAATAATAATAATAATAATAATAATAATAATAATGAGAATAATAATATTTCTCCTAACAGCCATCCTAACACTAACAACACTCATTATCCCCTCCAAAATAGTCCTCATACAGACATTGTCCCACCATTTGTTGAACACTATGAACAAAATTCAAACTAACTAATACAAATCAGCAAATTAATATTAATACCAGACCTCGAGCTTTTAATAAAGTACATATATCGGTGCTACTTCAACATTAATTAAGAAAAGAATATCAAACCACATTTCTTCTTTTAACAAACATAATTCTAATAATAACCAAGAAACTTCTCTAACCACTTTAATTAAAAAAACTTAACTCTAACAATACCCCCCTCCTCAATCAAATGGACTATCATAAAAAAAAGTCTTATACTCCAGGCTCTAAGTCATGTCGCCTCTGCATAACCGAAGCTATAACTAATTACTTCCCCTCAAACTAACAATATAATAAATTCTAAAAATGAACTGATCTCTTTCTGTAAACATAAGTCCAAATTTAATTATGGCAATTTTGAAATTACATAGTTATTACTTTTACCCTTTATATAGATATAAAAAAAAAGTTTTTCTTTAACTTTATCGTTTTTCTACATACTTCTTAATACTTTATAATTTAAAATTCCTTTATTTTAATTCTTTATCTCTTCTTTGCATGGCCGGTTATTTATCTACATTTTCTGCTTTATTCTTTAAACTTTCCTATCTATCTAATATATCAATCTACCCATACTTTCATATCTTGTTATATTTTACTATATGCATTTACTTACTTTTTTTCTTGCTTTTTCCTGAATTTGCAGATACCGACAATCCTCTCCCTTTAAATAATTTTGATTTTATTTTTTATTTTTATTTTTTTATTTTATTTCATTTATTTATTTCTTATTTATTTTTTTATTTTATATTTTATATTTTATTTTTTATTTATTTATTTATTTATTGTTTATTTATTATTTATTTTCTATTTATTTATTAATTTATTTATTTATTTTCCATTTAGTGTCTTCTAACAATTCTTGCTGACTTTTTTTAAGTGATGACCTGTACATTTCAGTTGACCTATATTATTTTGCTCTATATATTTTTTTCGCGCCTTTAACATTTCCTGTCTGGGTCATTTTGACATTTGTTTCCCTTTATTTTATATTTTATATTTAACTCTATCATCATTTTTTTTTTCTCTCTCCTCTTTTTCTTCCCTGATCTTTCTTATTTATATTTATGTCTCGGAAGTAGAGTGAAAAGCATATCTTATTTTTCCTTCATTAATATTATTGGAAACATTTTCCTTTTTTTTCCTTGTACACACTTTTTTGTGAATTATTCCATGGATTTCTGCCTTTGGATCATTATGGACCATCTTCTTCCAATTATGGGATTTCATTGGATTTTACTTGTGCAAATGGAAATTCTTTTAACTTTTTTGAAGTTATACATTTGGATTTTACCGTCACTGAATTATTTATCTTCCACCAGACTATCCATTCATGTGTAATCACCTTTTTCTTCACCATATTCCCTCTGCTTCACTTTTTTTGTTTTCAAGTAAGATCTTTGACTTATTTGTTGTTTCATCAAATACTTTTGCTTGCAAAATCCGACCCCACATTTTGCTAATTCCTACCCTCTGATGAGAAGGAAACTCCTCAGATCAAGGACTATCCACTTATCTAGTGTTTCCTTTTCAGATTAAATATGTTTTTAACTCATCTCAAAGTGTTTTTTAACATGTTTTAACTGTTTGCTCGTATATACATATATATATATATATATATATATATATATATATATGTGTGTGTGTTTGTATGTGTGACATTCATTGAATAACCGTGATAGACCCCTTGTTGACAACAATTGAATTTAACTTGAAAATACTATTATTTTCAAGCTAAATTCAAGTTTTATGATATTTCTATGTATTATTTATTTCTAAATAATAACGTTATTATTTCAACCCGGTAACAAAAGTGCATAAGTACTGAACGTTGCATTAGAAACACCTATAAGTATTTAAATATTGGAGTTTGTATTACTGTACGCATAGATTCGAAAAAGTTGTCAAAAAAACAAATATATATCAAATAAATGTAATCAAAGGCAAGGTAACTTACTTTTCTACCAAACTGGATATGTTGCTCGTGTTTTTATTTAATTTAAAATGTTTATTCGGCTTGAAAAGCACACAGTGTTTACCGATCTATTTAAGAAATACAAATGACGGCCAACTCTAAGTTTAGGAAAATGAGTTAAAAATAGAAAAAAAAACATACAAAATACTGTTAGGAACTCGCTCAATATGTTACCGTGACATAGGCGGACATATATTCGGTGTGTTTATAACAGTATTTTGTATTTTTTTTTTTTTTTAGTTTTAACTCATTTTTCCAAACTTAACGTGTTAAACACAGAGTCGGCCGCCATTTGTATTTTTAAATATATCGATAGACACTGTGTTTTTCGAGCCAATTAAACATTTTACATTAAATAAAAACACCAAAAACATATCCAGTTAGGTAGAAAAGTAACTTATCTTGCCTTTGGTAACATTGATTTGTTATATATACAACTTTTTCGAATCCCGAATAAAAATTATAATCTAATGTCCATTCGATAATAATCCGCTGAAAAAGACGAAAAATAAATGTAAAAAATTTGGTAAAAATATTACTTATTCAAAATACGGAACGTGTTGAAATAATAACGCTATTATTTAGAAAACTATTCTTAACACAAGGAGGGTGTTTTGTAACTATTCTGTACAATTTGATAAATAAAAAAGTGACTAGTGTAGAATACGGACCGTGCTGGAATAATATTATTTAGAAAGCCATTCTTAACATGGGAGGGTGATTTGATCTGTAACTATTCTGTACTTTCACCTAACAATTTAATAAATAAAAAGAAACATATCGTAAAACTTGAAAATACGTTTTTAAAAATTGGACGGTACACAATAAATGCATGAATGTTTTTTTTTAAATAGATAATAATATTGACTTACCTTTAAATTATTATTTTGTATTTAAAAATAATAATAAAAAAAAAAACACAATTGTCTCGAAAAATCAATATCCGTACACGAAAACCAATAAAAAAAAAAAAAAAAAAAAGATCTAAGCAAACGGTGTATAGGGAATACATGTCCCCTATTAAAATAAAAACAATGGACAGAGAAAGGGGTAATAGTGATAGTCAGCTAACGTACTTCCTAATTTTCGGAGTAGCGCTACCGGAAGTGGTGCCAGGCCAAGTATATCTCCCATGTGTATGATACTTTTTTTAATCACGTTTTTCCGATTTCTTTTTTTTTTTTTTTTTTTGAGGGGGGGTATATTTTCTTTAAAATGACGACTATGTTGAATACGAAAATCACATCTAAAATTTGCAGAAACAAGTAGTTATCGAGATATAAAGACCTGCATTATGCACTGTAATTCTCTGGTGGCCATGTTTTTACCCGCGATAAAAACAAATCGGCAATCTTCTTGCACTTAAGCCCGGCAAACTCGAAAGTAAGTTCAACAACTCTAGAAATGTCACATCATTATTTACACCGTTAAATCACGATATTTTAAAACGATATTATGAATTATTATTTTAACACGATATTACGAATTATTAATTTAACACGATATTATGAATTATTATTTTAACACGATATTATAATTTATTATTTTAAAATGATATTATGAATTATTATTTTAACACGATATTACGAATTATTATTTTAACACGATATTTGGAATTATTAATTTAACACGATATTATGAATTATTATTTTAACACGATATTATAATTTATTATTTTAACACGATATTATGAATTATTATTTTAACACGATATTACAAATTATTATTTTAACACGATATTATGAATTATTATTTTAACACGATATTATGAATTATTATTTTAACACGATATTACGAATTATTATTTTAACACGATATTATGAATTATTATTTTAACACGATATTACAAATTATTATTTTAACACGATATTACGAATTATTATTAAAATAAATTTAAATATTTTTTATTTTATTTTTATTTTCTTTTATTACGCACAACAAAGTTTCACGGTTTTAAAAAAATATTTTAATATTTTTTTTTTATTTAATTCGAGGGTAAAACCGTCAAATGACGATATTACGAATTATTAATGTTTTATCATGATATTACGAATTATTAATGTTTTCAGATATTCATTTTTTAAATATTTTCTAGTGCATGAGCTGGCCTGGGCGTGGCTTATCACTCGCTCGGATTTCTCCGTAAAATGACGTCACATGCTGCCATCTGACGGAGAAAATGGACGAGGGGTGGGGGTGGGGGGGCTTACAGAGAGAGAAAACGCGAAAAAATAAATGGCCGACAGGGGGGGGGGGGCTAGCAGCGCCAAATACAAGTTTCCAGAATATTTCAACACGAAACTATTTGAAAAAATTAATTATAGCATTTTCTTTAATTACTATAAGTCTTGGCCTTCGGGACAAGATCAAAGTGTAGTATCTGTTCTTCAGATGCTGCACTTCTATTTCTTGTTCTCTTTCGGTGGAGGAGAAATCCTTCACGACTGAGACAATTTTTATTTTTGTACCTTTTCTCCACGTTAAAAAACGACCCTGGTGTCTAACTCTGTCCCGTGGGGAGGCATAGTAAATAGGTACTATAAAATTAATATAGTGGTCAAATTATTTAAAAAAAAACAAAGAAAACAGAAGCCAAACCATTTCAAAAAAGGTCAAATTCACGAAATTAGCCATTAAAAGAATAATAAATGGTAACATTATCAATAAAAGTTACTTTCCAACTTATCTGCATCATTCGTTGGTATTTTTAAGTAGTTTTAAGTGCTTTTTATTTCATATCGAATGTTAGAGCGGTTTCGACTAACCTTGCGAAGTTCTGAAATGCCATAAAACATACCCCGTTTTTTTTTTTTTTTTTAAATAATTACTACTTTTTTAAATAGAAAAATGAATGATGCAGGTAAGTTGCAAAGTAATTTTTATTGTCAAATAACAGAAAAACTTACCGTAATTATTTTTCACATGCATGGGAGTCAAATAGAAGAAAACTTGTAATGTTTTCAAGGAAAAAAGCTAAACAAAAAAAAATGGACGACTGGGGGGGGGGCGCTAGCAGGAGCAGCGCCAAATACAAGTTTCCAGAATATTTCCTGCTTGAAAAATTAATTATCAGATAACACCGACCACTCTAATTTGTTTTTTTTTTTATAGGTAATTGAGGTCGCTGACAACGAATCTGATAGTCAAACTTGGGGCAAATTTACCGTTTGCATGGTATTTACCCCTGAACCCACGAACTACTTTTGACCATTTTGCAGCTTCCGTTTATGCTACGCTGTAGCATAAACGACGGCAGAGGGGGAGGGGATGTCATGTTGGGGCGCGCGCGCGCCCCAACATGACATCCCCCCCCTTTTTTGTTTAGCTTTTTTCCTTGAAAACATTACGACAAGTTTTCTTCTATTTGACTCCCATGCATGTGAAAAATAATTACGGTAAGTTTTTCTGTTATTTGACAATAAAAATTACTTTGCAACTTACCTGCATCATTCATTTTTCTATTTAAAAAAAGTAGTAATTATTTTAAAAAGAAAAAAAAACGGGGTATGTTTTATGGCATTTCAGAACTTCGCAAGGTTAGTCGAAACCGCTCTAACATTCGATATGAAATAAAAAGCACTTAAAACTACTTAAAAATACCAACGAATGATGCAGATAAGTTGGAAAGTAACTTTTATTGATAATGTTACCATTTATTATTCTTTTAATGGCTAATTTCGTGAATTTGACCTTTTTTGAAATGGTTTGGCTTCTGTTTTCTTTGTTTTTTTTTAAATAATTTGACCACTATATTAATTTTATAGTACCTATTTACTATGCCTCCCCACGGGACAGAGTTAGACACCAGGGTCGTTTTTTAACGTGGAGAAAAGGTACAAAAATAAAAATTGTCTCAGTCGTGAAGGATTTCTCCTCCACCGAAAGAGAACAAGAAATAGAAGTGCAGCATCTGAAGAACAGATACTACACTTTGATCTTGTCCCGAAGGCCAAGACTTATAGTAATTAAAGAAAATGCTATAATTAATTTTTTCAAATAGTTTCGTGTTGAAATATTCTGGAAACTTGTATTTGGCGCTGCTAGCCCCCCCCCCCTCCCCTGTCGGCCATTTATTTTTTCGCGTTTTCTCTCTCTGTAAGCCCCCCACCCCACCCCTCGTCCATTTTCTCCGTTAGATGGCAGCATGTGACGTCATTTTACGGAGAAATCCGAGCGAGTGATAAGCCACGCCCAGGCCAGCTCATGCAGTAGTACCAAAATATGTTTTTAAATATTTTATTTCAAGTTTTACGTTGTGGTTTTTAATTATATTTTGTTCTGTTAAGACAATAATACACTTTCTAAAAATTGTTTCATTTTTCTGTTAAATAAATAATTATAAATATTTAAACACGTATATTTTGTTCGTTTACTTTATTTAATCAAGTGCTTACTTTCAATTCGTTGAATATAATTTTCTTAACAAAATAACACATGATTTGACGGTGTAAAATACTGTGACCCTTCTAGAGTTGTCGAACTTACTTTCGACTTTGCCGGGCTTAACTGCAAGACTACCACAACTCTCTGCGAAGTAGACTTGTTATTGCTGTATATTTAGTCACGTAATTGTAAGGTTTCATCTGCATACTGAGCAAGCATGTAAAAAGGCGGCCATTTTTTTCTTTTCTCTTCACCCCTAATTGTAATGTTTCCCTTCTCTCTTCAGAAGATCTAACAAGTTGCCGAAAGAACATGTTTGTCACAAAATAAATCATTTAATCACTTTTTTAAAAATACTCTGTGTTCTGGGTTGGAAAGCCAAAGGATTAAGTGTCGTGATGGTGGGGAGGGTTTTGCAATAGAATTCAACTTTCATACGGTCGATTCATTCCTCCCGATTGCATCAACCATGCAAGCGAACGAAGAAGCAATACAAATTAAACACCGATTGTTAATTTCAGTGCGTATACGCATGTGTGTATGTATAGGTATGTGTGTTTGTATATGTTTGATATGTGTGTGTGTGTGTGTGGATTGAGTGAAACGATTCATAATTTTGAATTAAAAATCAGTTTCAAAAGGAAAACAAACAAAATCGATAGATTGTACGATCGTTTCAGAAACGATGTTTGTATTGAACAATGATTTGATAAATTTGATTTAGAAATTTTACTGCTGAAAACTCAGCTGACCCTGAGAACCATGCCATAAAATGTTTCGCCCGAACATGTGGTTTTTACGTTCTGAATTGGGATCTTTTTTTTTTTGGTGAGTGGTTTGGCGGAAACCGCGACAAAGTCTATTTTGAACTCTATCAAGGCAGGATAAGTTTTTCTATCAGCTTCTGCCCAGATGTGGCAACAGTACTCCATCTTTGGACGTACCTGGCTCTTATATAGGTAGAGAATTGCATCAGCAGTGAGATGTCTACTGGATTGATAAAAAGGATCCCATCATTTTTCTAACGACCTTGGCAATGGATTTTCAAGTCAACATGCTGAAAATGAAGAATAGTTCTTGTGACTAGAGAACTCGAAAGAAAAAATATTCACGTAGCTACTCTATTAGAAATTTGCCTAAAGAAAACCATCTCAACGAGGTTCGACCATTTCTATACCTATATAGAGATGAGATAACACGGAGTTTCATTCTATATTAATAAACAACTTTATTTGTTATCTTCGTTAGTAAAAGAGAGAAACGTGTTAGTAGGTTGAAGTGTTCTTGTGTAAAGATAGAATTAATATATTGCCGGCTTGTTGAGGAGAGAACAGCTCATTCCACAAGTGTTTATGGCTATTCGGGATGAAGGAGGCTGTTCGAACATGTTTTCCCACAGATATACACACCCGCACATACGCACACACACGCACGCATATACACATCTGCACATATGCACACATACACACACGCTAACGTACACACATACGCGCACAAGTACACACACATGCGAAACGTCACTTCCTTTAAAGTGGAAGCTAGACATGCGCAGTCAGAACACTGACCCCAGTATAAAAGTCAACAAAACCTGTCAGCTTCCTCTTTTTGCGTCTGGACCAGCATTCGACCTGCTTAGTCGACGAGCTGACCGCATGTTCTAACGTCACTTTCTCTGCTACTGTAATGTGGGGCAAGCGCAAACACACTTAATACACTTTTCCCTCTCCATGAACTGGATTGACTTACTCTCTCTATCTCCTCTTCGCTTTGGCCCATCGACACAGACATGTGCGCGACTTTCTACTGAGTTTCTTTCTACAGCCGGCTTGCCACTTCGCACTTCTCTTTTCCTTCCCCGCGCGTAGTCGTCAACGGCTGAAGGAACACGTGTACACGAAGACCATCATTTCTCAACAGAAAATAAACGACATGTTTATTTTATTCCAGCATTTGAGTTCTGTGTTTTATTCATTCAATTCGTTTCATTATTTTTTCTTGTAGCGGGTTGGGGTATTTTATATCCTGGTCCGCAACAAAGCCGATTGAAAGGAGAAAGAAAGGGCAAAGTCTTCAGTGTGTTTACGTGTTGTCGTGTGTGTGTGTGTGTGTGTGTGTGTGTGTGTGTGTATGTTCTTTAGCATGATAAAGAATGTTCGTTTGGGTACAGCACGTGGAAACAAATGGTAGTTAGAAGAGAGGCATTCTTAACGTGTTGTACTCACGTTTGGCCAAAGCTCCACGCGATGTGTGCTGCTGGGCAGAGTAGTCAGAAAAGGAAGAAAGGTTTGTGATTTCGCCTTTTATGTACTCAGTCACGTGATTGGACAAAACAAGTGTGAAAATGGAATTCAAATCTCAAACCACAATATTTCCTGCCTGGTGATTGTAGCGCATTTTAGCTGCTACATGGGATTAGGATTGGTCATTTATTACTTTTCAAAAGGTTTCCATTACAATAATGTTTTGTATTGCGACCAAAAAGTCTGCAAAATTATGTTACTGCTGCATTACAATTACAATTGCGTGACTATTTAGTCACGTAATCGTAATTGTAATGTTTACATGCAACGATATAAAAAGGAGGCCATTTTTTTTTCTCTTCACTCCCTCTGTCTTCACAAGATCTTACAGGTTGGTCAAAGAACATGTTTATCTCAAATTAAATCATTTAATGATGAGATTAGGATACTCTGTGTTCTGGGTTGGAAAACAAAAGGATAAGCGTCGTGATGGTGCAGTGGGTTGAACAATAAAATCAGCTCTGGGCGACAAGATAGAAAAACCCTCGGCTGTTATTGATGGAATCATGAAACTTAGAATTCAACTTTCATATGGTCGATTCTTCTCGATTTTCTCTGTCTATGCTCTGAGCATGCAAGTGAGTGAAGAATCATTCATGGGTTTCTACATGTTGCTCAATGAGGCAATGTCACCTGTACCTAACAATGAAAAGCTTATAATTCTCGGTGACTTCGATACTCGTCTTGGTAGTGCAATGATCCAGGTAAAGAGGGGAAAAAAATGAAAGAAAATAATAATAAATAAATGAATAAATATCTGTAAATAGCGAACCCCCTCTCCCATCCTCCTCCTCCTCCTCCTCCTTCAAATCAAACATAGACCCCTACCAACTCCCCCTCCCTCACACACGACATCGCTAGCAGCAAAATCCCCACCATCTCTCCCTCCGTTACACATAACAGCACTAGCAGTGAGAACCCCACCACCACTTTTAACACCCTGCCTTTTTCCCCCCTTCGTTCAGCCTCTCTCTAACTGTGTAAAAAACTGATGCGACAGGCAGTAGTAGCAGCAAAAAATAAAAAGAGGAAGAGAGAGAGGAGAAAAATCTGTAAGTGGGAGAAACAAAAAAAACGTCTTTGTTTTGGGATAAGACTACGAGGGAAGCAGATAGAAAAATTCCTCATGCTGTCATGCCAAAAAGCAATGGAGGGAACCAGTGACCAGATATGATGGACGAATCATCTCCATCTTATTCCGAGGATAAAATGAAGGACTTTCTTTTGCCGTCTAACTCATATCCCCATAAAAGCGATTAAAAGAAACCTAATAGTCAATCGCCAGCAAAAAATTCGGTAGAGAAATGATATCCTCATAGAACAATGTAAAATGACGCACAGCACGTGCAAGTTTCAGGTCGAGGACACAATGACAATGAATTTGAAATAGACTACAAGAAGCGATATATCCGCGTTCACAGACTTTTAAAAATAATAATAAAAAAGCACGAAAGAAAGAATCTATGCAGACCATGTGAATATTTTATATGCAGTTAAGTACCCCATCTCTAAAACCCCACCATTTTCCCAGTGACCTTGGCAACAGACATGCTTAAATAATGACTTGCTGGCTTAATATATATATATATATATATATATATATATATATATATAGTGATTTATAAAATATATATGGCGATTAAGCTACACTGAATATTCTGTGTTTCATCCACTATAGGATTCGTCAGGCTTATGTGCGAATTCTGTGGTTGCTTCTTGTTTTTATATTTGTTGAGGATTTCCAGTTAGCCAATCAGCTTTCTAGTATCCACCGCGCCCCCTCTTATCAGCCAATCAGGCAGAGACCACTCGAGGATAAGGGTTAAAGAGTGTACAGTAGTCAATTGGACAATATAGTAATCGATAGTAATTGATAGTGTTTTCAGCTAGATGAGGATTTCTTGTGAAAGTTTGGTGATGGGGGATCATAGATTGAAGCTCAGTCGAGCACTTGCCATGAAAATAATGATAAAGCAGAGACAATGAAATCAATTAGATAGCCTTGCTTGGCGTTTATGGCGGCAATTAAAAGTAAAGAAATGTGTCTGTGCTGTTTTGTTGTATCACAGCTCATCAGTGCGGGTAAACTAGCACCTTTCCCTAACTGAGGATTGAACTCACAACCATTGTGTCAATAGTCGACAGCTCTACCGATCGACTCACGGGAATGACCTCAACAAATGTCCATTTCAAATAAACATTCACCCTATTTTACTTATTATATATCATATTCCAAAAATCACGTACATCGATCAAAAAAAATTTTTTTAACTATGAAAATCAAAATTTTCGATTTTTAGCGATTTTACTACTAACTTGTATTGAACATAAAACTGTTCTTTTTTTTGTTGTTTTTTCTTTACATCGACACTTCGAATTAAGATGTCTCCACCCTTATTTATTTCAGCAGATTTCATCAAGCATTGCCACTCTCTTAGTCGTAAAATTTTATTTTCTTGAAAAAAAAAATAAATAAATAAATACTTGATCAAATGATATGATTTTTGGAATATGTCATCTTCGTTCTCAAACAAGTATATGCATCATTAGACTTTTCTTCATTTTCTTTACTTTTAATTGCCGATATAAACGCCAAGCAAGGCCATCTAATTGATTTCATTGTCTCTGCTTTATCATTATTTTCATGGCAAGTGCTCGACTGAGCTTCAATCTATGATCCTCCATCACCAAACTTTCACAAGAAATCCTCATCTAGCTGAAAACACTATCAATTACTATCGATTACTATATTGTCCAATTGACTACTGTACACTCTTTAACCCTTATCCTCGAGTGGTCTCTGCCTAGATAAGTGGTGATGCCTATCTAAAAAAAAAAAAAAAAGCTCTTGCCCAGATGTGGCAACAGTACTCCATCTTTGGATGTACCTGGCTCTTATATAGGTAGAGAATTGCATCAGCAGTGAGATATCTACTGGATCAATAGAAGGATCCCACCATTTTTCCAGCGGCTTTGGCAACAGACGTGCTTAAATAATGACTTGCTGCCTAAATATACGGATATATATATATATTTCTGTGTGCTGTTTCGTTGTATAACAATTCATCAGTGCGGCTAAACTAGCACCTTTCCCTAGCTGAGGATCAAACTCACAACCATTGTGTCAATAGTCGACAGCTCTTCCGATCGACTCATGGGAGCGCCGCTCACAAATGATCTCAACAAATGTCCATTTCAAATAAACATTCACCCTATTTTACTTATTACTTAGACTCATCCCAAATCCAAGCAAGGCCATCTAACTGATTTCATTATCATTTGCAAATGCAATCTTGCAGACACTTCCAATTTTCAAGTTCTGCATACTGCTGAATGTCATTCAGATCACAGGGAAAGATCAAGCTGTCCATACGCAAGAAGGTACACATGACAGGAGCTTGGATTCCGAAATGCATCAATGAAATGGATGGCTCTCGTCTTGGGGAGGCTCCATGTTTTGACAAGCTTCTGGGATTGACCTTTACTCCTGATCTGAAATGGAATACGTACATCAAGTCTGTTGCCAAGGTCGCTGGAAAGATGGCGGGATCCTTCTACCGCTTCAGAAGATATCTCACTACTGATGCAATTCTCTATCTATATAAAAGCCAAGTACGTCCAAGGATGGAGTACTGCTGCCATATCTGGGCAGGAGCTGCTAAAAACAGCCTATCCTGCCTTGACAGAGTACAAAATAGACTTCATAGCCTAGTGGAGGATGCCCTTTTCTTTTCCCTGCAACCTCTCTCCCACAGAAGAGACGTTGCGAGCCTGTCTCTGCTTATTTCCGTGGCAAGTGCTCGTCTGAGCTTCAATCTCTGGTCCCCTTTCACTGATCTTTCATGTAAAACACCCATCTAGCTGAAACCACAGTCAATAATTTCTCCCCACTCTTTATCTGTGCTTAAATCAAAACGTAGATTCCATTAACAAAGCTTCTTTCTTAGAAGTGCATGCCTGTAGAACTCTGTTCCGTTTGCTTGTTTCCCACCTGACTACAACCTGGATGTCTTCGAGTCCAACATAAACAAACTTCTGATGAACCGCCCCCTTAAGTAAGACACTTCATCAAATCTCCAATACTAACGATTACTACGATATTATCCCATTGATACATGCAATAACACTTATCCCTGAGTGGCTTCCGGGCCTTGATAAGTGGTGACTACCATGTAAAAAAAAAAGAAAAAAAAATGTTGACAAGCTAAAGAATCCAGAGTTACTGGTTCATGTGAAGGAGAGATTCAAGTGTCGTTTTTTAATGAATCTATTCTGCCCTTAACTCCTGAAAAGAAAAAGCACCTATCAATTCATTAAAAGAAAATAAATACATGTGGTCAGGACTACAAAATCCGGAAATTGGGAGAAAAGTTGCAAATATCTTTCAAATTTCTAGAATTTATTACGTCAAGTTTGAATTTTCAAGTGAAGTCACTAAAATTTAAATTTCCGTATTAATAAATTGTATTCATTTTGATATGTGCTGATATTAGTTGATTTGATAATTGAATGATTTTGTGCTACGAAACAGGTGCTGCCAAGAATTGTGCATGTCAACATATTTGCATATTGTAAGATGGTCAACATTTGAAATTTGGAATATAGACTTTTGTTATTTATTTGTTATATGCTCTGTAATTATATTGAGCTTCATAAATTAAAAGATTAATATAAATAAAAGGTGAAATAGAATTGAAAAAACATATTCCTACAGAATATATATATATATATATATATATATATATGATTAGTTTTTTTGGAAAAAGAATTCCAGCAGAGTGCTCAATTAAAAGGAAAATCCAAAATTTAAGAGCGTATTTATATTTTGTGTACAGAAAGTTGTTAGTTAAGACAGATCATTGGTACTGTCGGTTTCAAGCCCGATAATAAGGCCCGTTTAAGGTATCCTTATCAAGCTCTCTTCGACGAAGACGGATATTGGCTGAAGAGAGCTTGATAAGGATACCTTAAACGGGCCTTATTATTGGGCTTGAAACCGACGGTACCAATGATCTGTCTCAACTAACAACTTTCTGTACACAAAATAAATATATATATATATATATATATATATATATATATATATAGGAGCAAATAGTTAATAAAACAGGTTAAAAAACACTATGAAAAAGAGTTAAAAACATATTTAATCTGAAAAGGAAACACTTGATAAGTGGATAGTCCTTAATCCGCGGAGTTTTGAAGAAATACTTTCCTTCTCATCAGAGGGTAGGATTTAGCAAAAATTTTCGGATCGGATTTTACTTGCAAAAGTATTTGACAAAACTGCAAGTAAGCCAAGTTATTTTATTTTATTTTTATTTTATATATATGTGTGTGTGTGTATACTGTTTCGTTGTACCACAACTCATCAGTGCAGCTAGACTAGAACCTTTCCACAGCCAAGGATTGAACCTACAATTGATAGTCAATTGAGTGAACCTACGATTGATAGTTGGCAGTTCTACTCATCAACTTACGGGAGCAGTGCTCGCAAATGACCTCAACAAATGTCCATTTTGAATAAACATTTGCCCTATTTTACGTAATTGTGTTAAATTCTATACTAGGTCAACTTAGAAATTGGTTATTCCCCAGCATATGTGCTGCTTCTTTTTAGGTGATAACTGCATCAGGATAGGAACTCCGAATCTCCTAACTGCATTCTCAGCAATTATGCCATCCATAGTTGTTCTCGTGTCACCACGTGACGAAGGCCAGAGGAATAGTTGGCCGAAACATCATGAAACAACTAAGAAAAAGATAAGGATAAAAGTCCACAATAAATAAATTAATAAATAAAACTCATCTCAATAATGGATTCCGATTAAAATAATATATATACCATTCGGTACGGACCCAATCATGGAAGATCAGATAATAAATAGACTTGGATTTATAAGACCAAAAAAAAATAAACCTTGATCGCCCTTTGTAGCGCAGTGGATAGAGATGTTAAATCTCTATGGTTCCAGGTGAGAATTGTCTGAAGATAGTGGTTTCAATCCTACCCAAAGCCAGCAAAAGGCTTACTTGGCCAAAACGTGGTGAGACGACAACTACGGATGACAGTGATTGCTGAGAATGCAGTTAGGAGATTCAGAGTTCCTAACCTGTCGCGGTTACCACCTAACGAAGGCCGGAGAGATAGCTGAAATGTCGTGAAAAACAACTAAGAAAGATGAGGATAATTGTCCGCAATAAATAAATAATACTCATCTCAATGATGAAATCTTCGCCCTAGAAAAGACAACATGTTTCCATTTCCATTTAAATTATAGAAAACCGGTTTTCTTTTTTTGTTGTTGCAAACCATCTTCTAGTTGGCCAGTTGTGTACAAATCCCAAGAGCGATAGGAGTCTTCTCTCATGTCTGAAAGGGACACAATGTTCAACGAATGAGATCAGCTTATGCTCATTGTTGTACAGCTTATGCTCATCGAATAGATGTCTGCTCTACTACATAACCAAGTTACCAGAATTGATTTTTTTTTTTTTTCAGTAAAAGTTTTGAAATAAAGCTGTAGGGTTGGTTTCTTTATGACAACTTTATCGTTCCACTCTGTAAAACCTTAAAAACTAGTGACTAACATGCCTAAAACAATAGCACACCTACTAATAATCGAAACTTTTAAAGATAAGTTATGACAACAGGACCATTGCCAGCACCTTCAAAAGGCATCGCTGGATTGCCACAAATAATAGGGATGTGTCCAGGGTGATGAAAACAAAGTTTCCAGCCACAGTTATGGTCTTTGGTGTGGTTTCAAGTCACATCATGCCACCTCACATTTTCGAAGTCAGCTTGAAAGTCAACACCAAAGTGTAACTGGATGTGCTGAAGAGTGTGGTGCACTGGTGACCCCCTGGTGCAAACAGGTGGCTGTTGGCAGACCCTGGGTGTGGCAGCAGGAATCGGCGCCGGCCCACATCCAAAGAAGCCCAAGCTTCAGAAGGAGTGCTACTGCTACGACTTTGTACCCTTCTTTCAGTGGCCTCCTCCTCCTCCTCCCCCGACCTGAACTTGCTGGAATTGTTGGCCATACGTCGAGAACATCACTAACATGACCTTCCATATCACCAAAGCCAACCTGATCGCTGATCACCGCCATCCGCCAAATATTCACCAATCTCCAGCCGGTGCTTGTAGAAAATGAATGCTCTCGGTTCTGGACCTGTATCGAAGCTGTGATCGAGGCTGAAGGCAGCTACATTGAATAGATGTCAGCTCTACTCCATAATCAAGTTACCTGAATTGATTTTTTTCAATAAAAGTTTGAAAATAAAGCTGTAGTGTTGTTTTCTTTGGGGCGACAAGTTCCAGAAAAGCTGATGGCCTAAAAAACAGCACAAGTACCAATAGCCGGAACTTTTTAAGATAAGGAACAAAATAATAACATTCACCGTTTGTTGTCTTTTCAACGTTTTGAAAAAAAAAATGTGTCATTTTGAATTTTCGTTTTTGTCGAAACTAAAATCTTTTGAAAATCAAACAAAGAAATGTTGGAAAACAACAAAGAAATCATCTTCGATTTTAAATTATTTTGACTGAAAAAAAAATGGTGTTTATTAAAAATCAAATGTGATTTTTAATAAAAATGCAGAAAAAACGCAGATGTCATATTCGAAAAATCAGGTAAAGTCAAGTATTTCAATTTTTTTCTCATTTAAGAAAATCAAATTTTTACTATTTTCAGCAGTTTAAAAATTTAGGAAGTTCAGAAGCTTAACCCATTGTTCTAAGGGAGGTAACTTTATTTTACTAAGAATTGTAAGAAAAAATGATTTTTTTGTTTCAACTAATTTACTCATTATTTTCAAGTTAAATTTGAGTTTTGCGATATTTTTATTTATTAAATTGTTAGGTGAAAGTATAGAAGGTCATCTGGAAGAAAGAGAGAGGCTGTTTTTGTTGCTTTGCAAACATTTTTAAGTTTTATTTTTCCAGACATTTACGTTTTTTTGGGGTTTTTTTCAAGCATAAACTAAATGTTTTTGCTATATTTTTCTTTTAAACATATTTATGGGTACAACCGTTTTTCCGCGAGTGTTTTTTACGCTCTTAAAAAAAAAAAAATCAACGTTTTTTCTTTTATCTTTGTTATGGAGCCCCCCCTTTTTTTTTCTTAATTTTTCTGCACTTATTTTACCTTTACCATGAGTATATATATATATATATTTATATATATATATATATATATATATATATATATATATATATATATATATATATATATATTAGGCAGGCACCGCCAAAACTTGGGGGGCAGGTAAGTACTTTTTGACGGACCGTCTTTTTAAAAATCTACCAAAAATCAGGTAATTATCCAATCAATACGAAATTTTCAGCGATTATTAAGAGAAGAATGAACTTTATAACTTTATAACTTATTTTTCATAAACGATATTTATATATATCTTTTTTTACTTACACCCCCCCTTGTTTTGGGGGGGGTACCAAATATGCTTAAAATAATCATCTGAAACTGAACAAAACATATTCCATTGTTGTAAGGGACAGGATTATAGATTAAAAAAAAAAAAAATTGTTTACATACATTATCTTGACGTCTGAATATCAGAACTTTGATTGTGTTTAATTATTCCGCTTTTGACTTTTGGAGTGTAAAATTCGGTGAATATGTTAAGTAAAATAATTAATTTAAGTTAAACAAAAAAAAATATTTTTTTTAAATATTTATACGAAAAAAGCCATTTTAAAATCTTTGATAAATAAATTAATTTTTTTTTTTTTAGCGAGCCGAATAATGCATGACCATTATTAAACAGGGAATACTTTGAAGAATCGATACAAAAAAAAATCGATAAATATTGTGCCCTTTGTGTTAAAAATATCATCAGTTTTTCGATCCCGTTTGATAACGTTTGCCGCCTTTCGACTATGGTGAACCACGCGCTGAAATAATTTTGTGGGATCTCCGTGACTGCCAAAACCGGCGCAAGCGTGAATCAAGTACACTAGTACCCAATTTTGGTTGGTCACACTCACATAGAAACGAGACGCTTCTCTTTTCATTGCGAGACAAAATTATGGATGGTAAATAAAAATGTATTATTATTTTTATTATTACACGTGTTTATTTTTATTTTACCGAAACTATAGCGGACATTTGTTCGTCCGTCTGCCATAAACGAAACTTTACAGTGAAAAATTAATTTTAAACTAGAAACAGTACTTTTTTTATACTGCGAAAAATACGCACCCTAAAAAAAATGGTTAAACCTTCTTCATTGAATTATTAGGTGAAAGTGCAGAATAGTTGACCCCCCCCCATGTTAAGAATGGCTTTCTAAATAAAGTTATTATTTTAGTATGGCCCGTCGTACACTTGCAGCCTCAGGGTTACTTATGTAGTTTAGTTTAATTTTTATTCTGCTTTAAATACCCCCCCCCCCGCATTTGGGGGAGCCTGACCCCCCTGCAGCCCTGCACACATACACATTAAAAACCAAACTCATCAAAATGGTCACCCATCTGGTACTGGCCAGCCTCGGGGTTGCTTATGTAGTAAAAAAAAAACCCTACAGTTCTTCCTCGTTCAATGAAGGAGAAATCTTTCTAGACTGGGTCAATTTTAATTTTTATTCCGCTTTAAACCCCCCCTCCATTTTTGGGAGCCTACCCCCCACACATACACATTAAAAACCAAACTCATCAAAATGGTCACCCATCTGGCCAGCCTCAGCGTTAATAATACATTGAAATTTTCCTCACTGAAAAATAAGTTTTTTTGTGCAAGTTTGGTCTTCTGTAGTTTGCTTTTTATCAAGTACAAACGTAAATAGGAACGTAAACACTATCCAATCGATGCGAAGTAACTGGTTGCCTATATGAATAAGTGGAATTATTTGAAATCCAGGTACTTATATTATAATATTTTTGCATATTCTCATAGAAAATAACACTAAATCTTAGTTAGACTAAAAATAAACAACTTAATTCTTTCAAAAACCTTTTTTTAAAAATATTTATATACGCTTTTTGTGCAAGACAAAAAATGTAAATTGTTAACTTTTGGGGAAATTTTAACATTTAAAATTTAATTAAAAATAGTAGAAAAAGTTTTACATTATTCAGCTTTCTATATGATAAAATTCAGGATTTTATCTTTCTGGAAAAAAAAGTTACTCAGAAATCATGGATTTTAATAAATGTAATTTCGTTTTAAAAACTTGATTTTTCGGCCATTTTTGGCAGCGCCTAATATATATATATATATATATATGCGCGTGATCAAAGATCTTTCTTTGATCACACGCATATATATACACACAAAAAAAAAACGTAAATATGTTTGAAAAAAAAAAAAAAACTTAAATATGTTTGAAAAAAAACAACAAAAAAAACATGTTTAAAATTAAAATAAAACAAAATCATTTATTTTTATTTCAAGGGTGCCATTATATACATTTTGTACTTCCATAACTGGGTGGACAGACAGTAACGCCACCTATAGTTAAACGGAGGAAACAGGTTCTCTCTTTCTTCCAGATTACCGTATAGAATAGTTAACAAAACACCTTCCTTTCCCTATGTTAAGAATGGCTTTCTAAATAATACCGTTATTGTTTCAGTACGGTACCAAAAGCAAGATTGGTGGGTCAACAACAAATTGATGATTTAAATGAAAGATTTTTCAGATTAAATCACCATTGACGGGTCAACAACAAATTAATAATTTAAATGAAACCTTTCTAAAATTAAAGCAACATTGAAGGGTCAACAACAAATTAATAATTTAAATGAAACATTTTTCAAATTAAAGCAACATTGGAGGGCCAACAACAATTTAATAAATTAAATTACACATTTTTCAAATTAAAGCAACATTGGACGGTAAACAACGGAGTAAGAATTTAAATGAAATATTTTTCAAATTACAGCAAATTAATAATTTAAATGAAACATTTTTCAAATTAAAGCAACATTAGAGGGCCAACAACAATTTAATAATTTAATTGAAACATTTTTCGAATTAAAGAAACATGGGAGGGCCAACAACAATTTAATAATTTAAATGAAACATTTTTCAAATTAAAGAAATATGGGAGGGTCAACAACAAATAAATAATTTAAATGAAATATTTTTCAAATTAAAGCAATATGGGAGGGTCAACAACAAATTAATAATTTAAAAGAAATATTTGTCAGATAAAAGCAACATTGGAGGATCAACAACAAATAAATAATTTCAATGAATTTTTTTTCAAATTGAAGCAACATCGGAGGCTTTACAACAAATTAATAATTTAAATGAAATATTTTTTCAAATTAAAGCAACATTGGACGGTAAACAACGGAGTAAGAATTTAAATGAAATATTATAGGGGCAACAAACAATTAATAATTTAAATGAAACATTTTTCAAATTAAAGCAACATTGGAGGGCCAACAACAAATTAATAATTTAAATGAAACATTTTTCAAATTAAAGCAACATTAGAGGGCCAACAACAATTTAGTAATTTAATTGAAACATTTTTCGAATTAAAGAAACATGGGAGGGCCAACAACAATTTAATAATTTAAATGAAATATTTTTCAAATTAAAGAAACAACAACAAATAAATAATTTAAATGAAATATTTTTCAAATTAAAGCAATATGGGAGGGTCAACAACAAATTAATAATTTTAATGAATTTTTTTTCAAATTGAAGCAACATCGGAGGGTTTACAACAAATTAATAATTTAAATGAAATATTTTTTCAAATTAAAGCAACATTGGACGGTAAACAACGGAGTAAGAATTTAAATGAAATATTATAGGGGCAACAAACAATTAATAATTTAAATGAAATATTTTTCAAATTAAAGCAACATTAGAGGGTCAACGACAAATTAATAATTTAAATGAAACATTTTTCAAATTAAAGCAACATTAGAGGGTCAACAACAAATTAATAATTTAAATTAAACATTTTTAAAATTAAAGCCACATTAAAAGGTCAACAATTAATTAATAATTTAAATGAAACATTTTTCGAATTAAAGCAACATTGAAGGGGTCAACCGCAAATTAATAATTTAAATTAAACATTTTTCAAATTAAACAACAAATTAATAATTTAAATGAAACATTTTTCAAATTGAAGCAACATTGACGGTCAACAACAAATTAATAATTTAAATTAAACATTTGTCAAATTAAAGCAACATTGGAGGCTCAACAACAAATTGATGATTTAAATGAAACATTTTTTTTATCAAAGCAACATTAAAAGGTAACAACAAATTAATAATTTAAATGAAATATTTTTCAAATTAAAGCAACATTGGAGGCTCAACAACAAATTAATAATTTAAATTAACATTTTTCGAATTAAAGCAACATTGGAGGGTCAACAACGAAGTAATAATTTAAATGAATTTTTTTTTCAAATTAAAGCAGCATTGAAGGGTCAACAACAAATTTAAATTAACATTTTTCGAATTAAAGCAACGTTGGAGGTCAATAACAAACTATTAGATTAAATGAAATACTTTTTAAATTAAAGCACATTGAAGGGTCAACAACAAATTAATAAATTAAATGAAACATTTTTCAAATTAAAACAACATTGGAGGGTCAACTACAGTGTAATAATTTAAATGAAACATTTGTCAAATTAAAGCAACATTGGAGGCTCAACAACAAATTAATAATTTAAATGAAACATTTTTCGAATTAAAGCAACATTGAAGGGTTAACAACAAATTAATAATTTAAATGAAACATTTTTCAAATTAAAGCAACATTGAAGGGTCAACAACAAATTAATAATTTAAATTAAGATTTTTCAAATTAAAGCAACATTGGAGGGTCAACAATAAATTAATAATTTTAATGAAACATTTTTCAAATTAAACAACAACTTAATAATTTTGATAAAACATTTCTAAAATTAAAGCAACATTGGAGGGTCAACAATAAATTAATAATTTAAATGAAACATTTTTCGAATTGAAGCAACATTGAAGGGTCAATAACAATTTAATAATTTAAATGAAACATTTTTCAAATTAAAGCAACATTGAAGGGTCAATAACAAATTAATGATTTAAATGAAACATTTCTAACATTAAAGCAACATTGGAGGGTCGAAAACAAATCAATAATTTAAACGAATAATTTTTTTCAAATTTAAGCACCATTGAAGGGTCAACAACAAAATGAATAATTTTAATGAAATATTTTGGAATTTTTTTGGAAGAGTGGAGGATCACAGGGAACCGGAGTCGCGACGGCCGCCACTCCTGTTCCCTATGATCCTCCCCTCTTCCAAAAAAAAGAAATAAAATATAAAAGAGTGCAAAATGGGAGATTGGAATCCCCACGTTTGTCCCCACCCCTAATATTCCTCCCACCACTATCAAAACAAAACTTAATGGGACCTGGTTGATTAGTTTTTGAAAACGAGGCTAGATTGACTGATAAACAACAATATTCAAAATGGCGACCACTGAATTTATAAGTAATACAATTCACAAATACAGTATTTTTTTGTTCTGAATTAATTTGTTAGTTAACTGTGAAGGAATTAAAATACTTACAAAGCAGGAAAACATCAAACGATTTTTGAAAACCATTCTTAACATGAGGAAGGAGGTTGTTTACTATTCTCTACTTTCACCTAAAAATTTAATGAATAAAAGGGTACTTTTAGGTTACTAAAAATTGTTGGAATATTGTTGAAATAATAATTGTTTACTATTTACAGAAAACACTACGTTTACAGCGTTTCTTAAAATTATTTATATAATCTTATTTTGATAATTAGTTGGCTGTGAACAATATTTCTTTAAAAAATAAACAATTCTTTTCTGTTGTGTTTTACACGGGGGAATGGGGGCATACTACCACTGGTTAAGAGGTCCTGCTAAAGAGAAATACTGTAGGTATTAAACTTAATGCTGAATTACGTTTAAAAGGAATAATTTAAAGTAAAACAAAAAACTAAAAAAACTGAGACATATGCATGCGAGTATCATGTTTTTTCTAAAAAGTTCATTTCTTGTAAGTAAAAAAAAAATACTCAAGCTAAAATCAAAGCCAAAGCCTAATGACAGTGAGTCAAGTATGAGGCCAATTTGACAGGATTTTAAAAAAGTGTTTTCAAACCTACTTATTCTTAACATAAGTAATCTGTCATGTGAACAATACATACATACATATTCGCAAAAAAGTTGACAAACATAAAATTCCGATCACCCCACATACCAATTTTTGAATTTTTATCCCTTAGCAGCTCTTTTTTCTGGATGAAATCTGACTATCTAAATACCATTATAAAAATGAGACGACGCAATGGAGTTTCACTCTATATTAATAAACAACTTTATTTGTTATCTTCGTTAGCAGAGTGTACAAGAGAGAGATGGGTTAGTAGGTTGAAGTGTTCTTGTTTAAAGATAGAATTAATGTCATGCCGGCTGGTCGAAGGATAGAATAGTTCAGTTCTGTTTACACGTGTTTATAGGTAGTAGCTGTCAGTATTAAGGAAGCCGGTTAAAGCAGAAAAAAGGGCAAAGACTTCAGTGTGTTAACATATGTAGGAGCGTGCATGCGTCCAATAGTAGAGACAGGGCAAAGGGTTAGTGTCTTGTGGTGGGAAAGAGTAGGTGTGTGTGTGTGTGTGTGGGGGGTTCTTTAGCATGACAAAGAATGTTTGTTAGGGTACCGTATGTGGAAATAAATGAGTTTGAAGAGAGCCATAGCTAGCTTGTTGTACTCATGTTCTGCCCGGGGCCAAAGCCCTGGGCGAAGTTTGCTCCCAGGCAGGGTCAGGTTGAAAAAGAATTGAGAGTTTCAGATTTCGCCTGTCACGTGATAGAGAGCTGACTTGTGATTGGACAAGCCAAGGAGAAATAGATTTCAAATCTAGTGTCGTGAGAAGTAGCTCCTGCCTGTGATGTAGTGAGCGTTGGCTGCTACACCATATATACCAAATTTCAAATGTATAGGAAAAAAATTTGTTGCGTATCTACATACTCAACAAATTTTTGATCTACACACGTGAGAAGTATCATCACACATTCTCAGTTTTATAGATTTGTGCATATTTCCATTTTTTGGGAATGTTCCGTCGGAGCAAAGAAAGAGCAATATGTGTTCGATTACATTTTACATTAGTTCCATGTGCAGAAAAAAGAGTTCACAATGCGTGTTAAAATGCCAATAATTCACAAATCTTTTGTTTGAGTCAACTGTAGTAAAATTAAAAGGGTTCCAGTATTTAATTTTAAAGTTTTGAGCTATTATCAAGGCTTCAAAGATGCTATATATTTTTTATGGGATGCGAATTCAAATCTCATTTTTTGTGCTCTCATTTATAATTTAATTGGGTGAGGTCACAGAAGAGAGGAGTGGCGGCCGCCACCATTCCACTTCCACGTGATCCTCCCTTCTTCGAAAAAAAAAATAAATAAAAGAGTGCAAAAAAGGGAGATTGCCCCATTATCAAAAAAAAAACTTAATGAGACCCGCTTGACTTGTTGAAAACGAGGCTAGATTAATTGATAAACAACAATATTCAAAATGGCGATCACTGAATTTATAAGTAATACAATTCAAAAATACTGTATTTTGGGGGGGGGGGTTGAATTGATTTTTTAATTGAATGTTGAAGGAATTAAAATACTTACAAAGCGGGAAAAGATCAAACGATTTTTAAAAACCATTCTTAACATGAGGAAGAGAGTTGTTGACTATTCTCTGCTTTCATCTAACAATTTAATAAACAAAAGGGTACTTTTACAATTTCATGGGAACGATTCACACATGCATATTTGCAAAACAGTTGACAAACAGATAAAATTCCGATCACCCTACATACCAATTTTTCATGTGTCTGAATACCATATATACCAAATTTCAAGTGTATAGATAAAAAATTTGTTGAGTATATAGGTTCAGAAGTGTCATCAAACACATACATTCCCAGTTTTATAGATCCATTTGTGCGTATTTACAATTTGGGGAATGTTTCATTTGAGCAATTATCGAGACTTCAAAGTTTTTTAACAGAATTGCATCATGTGTTTCTTTTTATTTAAAAATAAATGTAGAAAATGCTTGTTGGGAAAATATCAAACGATTTTCGAAAGCCATTCTTAACATGAGGAACAGGATTGTTAACTATTCTCTACTTTTACCTAACAATTTAATAAACAAAAGGGTACTTTTACAGTTTACAGTTCGTGTTGAATTAATAATTGTTTAGTATTTACATATAATCCTGTTTTGATAATTGGCTATGAACAATATTTGATAGTTTATCTAATCCTGTTTTGATAATTGGCTATGAACAATATTTGATAGTTTATATAATCCTGTTTTGATAATTGGCTATGAACAATATTTGATAGTTTATATAATCCTGTTTTGATAATTGGCTATGAACAATATTTGATAGTTTATATAATCCTGTTTTGATAGTTGGCTATGAATAATATTTCTTTAAAAAATAAAACAATTTTTTTCTGTTGTTTTTTACGCGGGAGAATGGGGGCATACTACCACCGGACAACACCGATTAACAGGTCCTGCTAAAGAGAAATACTGTAGGTATTAAACTTAATGCTGAATTATGTTGATTAAATTTTATGTTTGTGCGATCATGGAGTGGTAAAAGACATTATGTATATTTTTTATGCAT
Organism: Euprymna scolopes; assembly: GCF_053919585.1. Classification (NCBI taxonomy): domain Eukaryota; kingdom Metazoa; phylum Mollusca; class Cephalopoda; order Sepiida; family Sepiolidae; genus Euprymna; species Euprymna scolopes. The sequence goes on from NC_136527.1 coordinate 142,583,474, forward strand.
TTATGTTACCGTGTTGAATTGCTAAAAATAAGTTGCCAACAGTGGCATAGCATCAGTTTTTGCCACCCGGGGTGGTCATAAAATTTGTCCCCTTCCTCCACTGGCATATAATTACATGTTCCCCACCCCTGCTGGCATATGATTACCTCTTTTGCTGCTCCCCCCACTGCTGGTATATGACAACCTGTTAAAACCTTCAAAATTTTAAAAAGCCCTAAAAAATATTTATTTACTTATGCCTTTATGTTAACATGCTGAATTGTTAAAAACAATATTTATGACACTTATATTAATTTTGCTTTTTGAACAACTATTAGGTTTGTATTTGGTTTTAGCACTATTACTTCCTGTAGAGATGTTTTTCACGTGTCAGATAGGTATCATTTTAAAGCTCCAACCTTCGCCCGACAAATATTGAAAAATTGGACAAAAATATTAATTCCTTCACCCTAAAATCACCAGTTTTGTACAGGGAGGGTGTAGCAAAAAAATCGTTCCTCCATTTTCCCTTTTCCACGACTACTGTGACCATGATGTCATGTTTGACCTAGAAAACGTTCATGTTAGTTTAATGTACTGGTTTTTTAAACGTTTCATTTTGTCACTTGTTAGTTGTTTGTCTCTTTGGCGTACGTGTAATGCGTCAAGCTTTTTTTTCCGCCTTAGCCTCGAGGCTTCGGGTTCAAGCTTACCTTCCGACAAAACTTTTTTTTTTACTCCTCTAAACACCGTCGGGTTTTTCTTTCGCTTATTCTTTAGTTTACCCCTCACCCCCACACACACAACGTTGTTATTTTAAGATTGCAAGTTTTTTTTCTGATTTTTTTTTATGTTTTTTCTTTGTTTTGGTTTTCCAATCCCCCCCATACACACACCTACAAACACCCGGGCAATGTCGGGTACCCCTGCTAGTAGATGATAAAAGATAAATTGAATATTTTTGTTTGTAAAAAATCAATTTTAAAAAATCAATTTCTTTTTGTCTCATTACAGGTTTGATTGGATGCTTTCATTTCTAACTCATAATTCATATAGAAATTGCTCAAGACAAGGCATGAAGCCACTTAATGTAAATAGCTAATCAAGAATGAAAGATGCCTGTTGTGTTGCGAGACTTTGTGAAAATAACATCTAGTCTGGATGATCCAAAAATCAGTACAAATTATTAATACTTTGTCCGTATTCGTAACAAATCTGTAATGACTGCTCGCATCACCGAAATGCAACCATCCAAAACGACTGCAACATAAATAGAACTAAATGCAAAAAAAACATCAGAAACTCAGCTTATATTAACATGGTCTCTGAAAAAAGGATAAGCATCATCACCATCATCATCATCGATTAAATGTTTTTCCATGCATCTTTAAGAAATTGATTTCCAAAAATAACGAAATGTCAGGACCTAATTTGTTAATTTTTTAAAAATTAACAAATAATACTCATCTCAATGTATTCCAATTAAAAATAACATATACCATTCAGTACGGATCCGACCATGAAAGATCAGATAATAAATAAACATGAATATATAAGACCAAAAAATTCCATCTTAATCGCCTTTTGGGGCCAGTGACGCAGTTGATAGAGATGTTGAATCTCTACGGTTCCAGATGAGAATTAAGTTTTGTTGATTTTCACACAAAAAAGATTTGACATATCGAAAAAAAAAAAATTTTTAAGATTATTTTTGATGAGATAATTTTATAGATTATTTTTGATGAGATAATAGTTCACAACAAATAAACATACAAATTACTCATCTCAAAGGATTCTAATAAAAATTGATAACAGTCGCTTCCAACCCGACAATGGAAGATCAAATAAGAACGAAAACTGAAAGTTTGTTCCCTGTTGTCCAGGAAACAAGCAATTCCCAGTCCCTAATCTTATATAGAGATTGGGTGTAAGTCTGTAGTCAATTGTACGTGAGTTCATTCTCAAATCCTTCATCGGCAAATCTTCAGTTTTGACTATAGATCGTTTTCCAGGGAGAGTTGCTTGGTTGAGGAACATCCTGGGAACGCAACCAGCTCCCCAGGGGAATAAACAATATCAAACAGTAGACAAAAAGAAACATCAATGGGTCGATATGTTGTCAGCTATAACTGGTTGACATGGGTCGCTTCTGTAGTCTTTATTTCGTCATTACAGGCAGCTTTTCCATCGTCGTATCAATGAGAGGAACCACAAACTGAAATCAAATGCTTGTACAAAAATAGCGAACAAATGCATTTGTATAAAAAAATATAAGTTATTTAACATTTAACAAGTAGGAAGCATATTTAGTCGACTCATTGCGTGCACACCAAACTACTATATCCACTTCTACTGTTTTAAAACAATAGAATTATATTTAATTCTCTCTTTCTTCATTGAAAAAGAGAAAAAGGGAGTGAAATAGAGAAATAGAGAAAGACAGAGAGAGAAAGAAAGACATTCATACGTAACGTTTAAACATTGTTTTGTTTTTGTATCCATGAGTTTTTTCGGGTTTGACGTTTCAAATTCTAAGGTCTTATATTGTTTTGACTTGGTTGAATATTAATAAATGACTGTCATTCAAACCCAGCCAACATGCTCTAACCTTCCCAAACCCACAAAGCACCTGCTTAACACATCTGCACCTCACAAGTGCAGACCAAGTTAGACACTAGGTTCATTAATGTAGAAGCCCCCCGTTTCCTCAAAGGGGCGCTTTCCATTGTGCCACACGGTTGTTTCAAAAGACCAGAAGGAAAACAGGAAGCAGGAAGAGAGTTCCACAACAACCTTGCTGTTTTTGCAAAGAATGAGTACAATACGGTATTATAACAGTGAATCGATGGAGACGACTAATGAGTCAATTGAGCTGGAACAAAGATGAGACGATTCTGACGTACACATGCCATAAAAGACTGAAACAAATGTCAGTAGATTTATAATTTTTTTTGTTTTGGAGATGAGGTTTCATTATTTGTATATTTGTGCCACAATTAAATATTTAAATGAACTTCTTAAGATGCATAGTCATGGATATGCGAGCGACTACATGCAAGTTAGCATATTTCTTTAATTATTCATGTTTTATGGTTTCTTATTGGATGGCTGAAACTAACAATTTAATTTATGAAAAAGGGATAGCAGAGTGGAAAGAAAGAGTTTTCTTCAACTGATGGAGACCGTTAGACGAATGAATCAAATGAGCTGAAACAAAGGAGGCAGCAAATAGATCTGAAGAATGCAACTGAAAGACGGTTGCAAAGACAAAAGTAATTAAATTCCAAACTAAAAATAGAATGCAACGGAAAGACGGTTGCAAAGACAAAGAAAAGTAATTAAATTCCAAACTAAAAAAAGTGAAAAAACGCATTGAAATATGTGGCTTCTCTGGTTCAAACGACTTGAATGTTTTTACACTTTGCAGTTCTTTCCCACGGTGGGAGATGTAACACAAGGTCAGAGGGAGAGATTAATGTAAAGGAGGAGAACCTCAGCCCTGCAAAAATAATTCTGATTTGTGTTATAGTATCACAGATATTATTTACCTTGGATTTTTTTATGTATGGAAATTGTTCAAGGCAAGACTTGATGTAACGAACGGTGAGAGATGTAACACAAGGTCAGAGGGAGAGATGAATGTAAAGGAGGAGAACCTCATCCCTGCAAAAATAATTCTGATTTGTGTTATAGTACCACAGATATTATTTACCTTGGATTTTTTTATGTATGGAAATTGCTCAAGGCAAGACGTGAAGTCACTTGAAAGCTGATTATTGCAAAGACAAAAGATACCTGTTGACCTTTGTCTTGAAAAAACCAAGGCTGTAGGTACAAGGAAAACAGTGAGCAGGAAGAGAGTTCCACAACCTTGCAATCCTTTGAAAGAAGTTACTGGAATAAGAACCTGTATTACAATGAGATATTAAAACAATAAATTGATGGAGACATTGAAACCAATGAGCCAAACAAACTGGAACAAAGGAAGCAGGGACTCAAACAATTCTGACGAACACATGTCATGATAGTATTTGTAGAAAAGACTGAGACTAGCAACATCAGGTGTAGAATTGGAATCTCCTTCACTCGTTCCAATGCACTGAGTAACCATCTGTACGGCAAAAAAAAACTTCCCCACTCCTCCAAGCGAGATCACAAGAGACCATTTCTGTTAAATATTGCAGACGCCATCTTGGTTTTTCTTTTCCCTGTCCAACTCGCATGACAGGCAGACATATGGGCGCTTCACAGGTCGTGTGTATGTCCGTTTCTATTTCCCATCACGTTAAAATGAATGAGGAAGAAGTTGAAGTTGAAGAAGAAAAAGAAAATCAAATTACAATTACGTGTGATTCTAAAGAAAAAATAATGGAAAAGCACAGTGGAAAGAATGTTATTTCTTGTGAAATATGAATCTCAGGTTCAAACAAAGAAAGAAGCTACTGAAATAGGAAGCTTATTACAATAAGGTATTAATAAATGAATTGATGGAGACCTCTGAACCAACAAGCCAAATGAGATGGAAAAAAAGGAGTAGGGAATATATCAAACAATTCTGAGGAACACATGCTATAATAATATTTATAAAAAAGACTGAGACTAGCTACATCACGTCTTTGAAAAAGGTTGCAGTGAAGGAGAAAAATAGGGATTAATCAAATTACAATTAGAGTGCAAAACAAAAACTGATGGAAAAGCACAGTGGAAAGAAAAGGTTTGCTTGTGACTTCTCAGATTTTTTTTTTTTTTTTTTTTTTTTTTTTTTTTTTTTACAAAGGCATCACCACATTATCAAGGCCCAGAGGCCACTCAAGGATAAGGGTTAAAGAGTGTACAGTAGAAGTTGGTCAATTTAGTAATCATTAGTAATGAAAATTTGGTAAATTTAATAACTTATATGGAACGGCTCATCAAGAACTTATTTACTTTAGACTTGAACAAAACCATATTGTAGTCAGCCGGAAAGCAGGAAAACGGAAGACAATTCCACAGGCGTGCAGTTCTAAGAAAGAAGCTTTGTTCATGGAATCTACGTTTAGGTTTAGGCACAGATAAAGAGTGGGGGAAATTATTGATAGTGTTTACAGCTAGACGAGTGTTTCTTGTGAAAGTTTGGCGAGGGGGGACCATAGATTGAAGCTCAGTTGAACACTTTCCATGAAAATAACGATACATCAGAGACAAACTCGCAACATCTCTTCTGTGAGATAGAGGTTGCAAGGAGGAGAAAAGGACATCTCCTACGAGGCTACGAAGTCTATTTTCTCAATCAAACAAATCAAACGTTTCGGCGCATATAAGAACACGTACTGGGGAGAAGCCATTTGCTTGTCAAAATTGTGATTCTTCGTTTGCACAAAAATCCGGTCTCGTCATCCATTTGCGAACACACACGGACAAAAAACCGTTTCATTGTGACACGTGTGGATTATCATTTACACAGAAATCGAATTTAATCATGCACGCACAAAAACACATGGGAGATAAGGAAACAAATTTGTGTAATCGATATTCATGTAACGTTTGTTCTGCAACGTTTACGTATGAATCGAGTTTGGTGCGTCATGTTCGCAAACACTCAGGTGAGAAACCTTTTTCATGTGAAATTTGTTTGTCATCGTTTTCACAAAAGTCAGGTTTGTCAGTGCATATGCGAACGCATTCTGGTGAACGTCCGTATTCGTGTGATGTTTGTAATGCATCTTTTACACAAAATTCGATTTTAGTGCGACATGTCCGAACGCATACTGGAGAAAAACCGTATTCCTGTGACGAATGTGGACATGCTTTTACGATCAAGTCGCATTTAATCGAACATAAACGAACTCATAGTGGCGAAAGACCATATCGTTGTGATACGTGCGGCTCATCTTTTACAAAGAAATCAATTTTGATTGAACATATTCGCACGCATACTAAAGAAAAACCATATTCTTGTGAAATTTGTGAATCTTCTTTTTCACAAAAATCAAGTTTGGTCGGACATCGACGAACTCACAGTGGAGAAAAACCATATTTTTGTGAAGTATGTGGTTCAAGTTTTACAAAAAATTCAAATTTACTCGTGCATATGCGTAAACATATTGAAAATAAATCATACAATTATAAAAAATGCGGCTCACCACAGGGACCAACTTTGGCGGAAAATGTTCATCAAACGCGGCCATATTCATGTGAAGTGTGTGGATCTTCGTTTGCGCAGAAATCGATTTTAGTCGGACACATACGAACACATACTGGAGAGAAACCATTTTGTTGTGAAATTTGTGGTTCTTTGTTTTCTGAGAAAACAAATTTAATCGTTCACATCCGGAAACATTCAGGAGAAAAACCATTTTCTTGTGACGTTTGTGATTCATCGTTTACGCGGAAATCGATTTTGATCGAACACAGAAGAACACATACTGGGGAAAAGTTATATTCTTGTGAAATCTGTGATTCTTCTTTCATGTTTCGGTCTGGGTTGAGTCGACATCTAAAAAAACATGTTGGACAAATATTCATAGATTGAATCATGTGTTTGAATGGTGAGTAGATTTAGAGTTTGAGGACATTTTTCAAGTTTGCCCCATTCTCAGCTGAAACAAAATGATAAGAAATTGAATTGAAAAAAGTATTCATAGATGTTTTCATGTGTCACTTGTTTACATTGGACTTGAAGATTGTCAATGAATTTCTAGTACTTTTGAAGTTATATTTTTTATATATTTTTTTTTGCTTTTTGGAATCCTTTGTGTGTAATCGATAGTAAATATTGTTTTTTTTTGCTTTTAAATGGTTATTAGATTTAGCATTCTTTTTGATTTTTTTATAAAGGAATCACCACTTATCAAGGCTTGGAGGCCACTCAAGAATAAAGGTTAATGAGTGTACAATAGTCAATGGAATAATCGTTTGTAGTGGAAATTTGGTAAATTGGATTACTTAAGGAGACGGCTTATCAAGAATTTGTTTACATTGGATTTGAAGATGACCCTATTGTAGTCAGCAGGAAAAGAGAAAAGAGTTCCACATGTGTGCAGTTCTAAGAAAGAAGCTTTGTTCATGGAATCTACGTTTAGGTTTAGGCACAGATAAAGTGGGAGAAATTATTGATGTTTTTTGTGAAAGTTTGCTGAAGGAGGACCATAGATTAGAGCTCAGACGAACACTTGCCATGAAAATAACGATAAAGCAGAGACAGGCTCGCAACATCTCTTCTGTGGTAAAGAGGTTGCAGGGAAGAGAAAAGGGCATCCCCCACTAGGCTATGAAGTCTATTTTGAACTCTGTCAAGGCAGGATAAGCAGCTTCTAGCAGCTCCTGCTCAGATGTGACAGCAGTAATCCATCCTTGGACATATTTGGCTCTAATACAGGTAGAGAATTGGATCGACAGTGAGATATCTACTGGAATGGTAGAATGATCCGACCATTTTTCCAGCAACCTTAGCAAAGAATTTCATGTACATGTTCCATTTCAGATGAGGAGTAAAGGTCAGACCCAGAAGCTTGTCAAAACATGGAGCCTCCCTTAGAAGCCATTCATTTCAATTGATATCAGATGAGGATCAGAGCATTGATGGTGAAAAGATCGAAGCTTGGTTTTAGATACCTTAAAATTAACCAGCCAACTCTTTCTCCATTGCACCACGTGCTCGAGATCAGATAAGAGAGAATCAGAGAGAACTTGGTTGTTTACGGTCTTTGATGTGTTTCCATAGATGGTAGTGTCGTCAGCATGTCTATGAATGATCTAAGGATGTGATTTGGGAGATCATTGATGTAGATCAGGAAGATAGTTGGGCCCAAGATGGATCCCTGCGGGACTCCAGCATTAATACTGTGAACTTCTGATTTCTACCCATCAACCACTACTCTTATGAACCTATCAGAGAGAAATGATTTATTAATTGGAAAGACATTTCCAGCTATACCGTAACACCTGAATTCTTAAATACAAGACATACTGATGAGATTTTCCAAGGTGTTGGGAAGCATATTTTCTTAAGACAATGCTTAAACGGCTTTGTTGTAAGTATGGGAGTTAGTTCTGGTTGAAGCTTTGTGAGCACGATCGTGCTCACAAAGCTTCAACCAGAACTAACTCCCATAGGAATGGCGTCACTGGAATCAAGGTTTTTTATTAGCTTCGCAACATCACACAGATAGTTGTATGTCACATAGCATGTTTTCTGACACAGGAGGAAATACGGGGGGTTGGCAGACTAGATTGCATAGGATAGACTTAGCTGCAAAGATTTTGGCAAAGAGTTTGGCTTTGTCTGATGCTGACGAGATTACCATAAATGATGGCTGGGATGGAGCACACGCTTCTATTCAGGACCCTGTTTGCCAAAATTAGTGGGAACCAAGCCACTGCTCAGCTACTTTGGACTTGATGGACTGAGGATATCACTCTCTTGCATTATTTATTACTCTTTTACAGTGGTTGCTGGCAGTCCTGAAGGAGGCTTTAGTCTCAGTACATCTATTACGTTGGAAGCAATGGAAAAAGTGATTTCTGTGCGCAATGGCAGCAGCACATTCTGGAGGGAACTGTAATAATTTTGTTGAACTGTGAATTGTCAGGTGAAATTTCAACTGCGATTGGTTAAGGTGAGAGGAATTCCACTAGCTCAATAAAAAGCGCTTAAGTACCTGATTAGGGTTCTACGTCTTCTATTGAGAGTCTGTGCTTTTAATGAAAAAAAAAATCTTATAAATTGTGACCAAAATTCTGTGGAAAAATGGAAATAACTCTTGATGAAAAAAATGCGAGTACTAATCGAAAAAAAAAACAAATTTTAAACAGACGAGATAACTCTTATGAGTTTGGGTTGAAAAAAAAAAAGAAACAATTTTAACGAGACGAGATAACTCTTATGAAATATGGGATTCATGAAGCTGAGACGCTAAGAAATTATATGAAGATCTCCCGGTAGAGACGATCACGAACCACAGTTTTCAATGATGTTAGAGGCCAATTGCTGACCTTATGCAGGGGGACCTGTTACAGAACCACAGTTGGCTGTTTCATTTTTGCTGAAATATTTTGGAGTGTATGAAGCGGTCTATACTTACAATTAACCACTCAATTAGGTGTGATACTATGGAGGACACATTATTTTTAAACATTGCATGAAAAGATAGATCTGATATAAATGTATGGAAGCTATTCCAGTCAGTATCGATATATTGAGAGGTACGTGGGAGTGCTTATTAAATTTTGTTCTTATCTTAACAGAGACAATCGTGTGGTAGGAAGATCAGAATGGAAGACAAACATAGCTCAAGGCAATTTGTGAGAAAAAGATCTAAGAGACGCATACTAACCCGATGGTGTGACGCACACAGGTGGGCTTGTGAACAATCTGAGTGAGGTCATAAGCAATGGAGAAGTCAGGACAGAACTTCCTCATCTGTCTTGTTTGAGTGGCTTAACATTCCACATTGTGAACATTGAAGTTTCCGAAGGATGGGCAGACAGGAGTTGGTCAATTTTCTTAGATATGCTCTTAAAGATAGTAACTCCGCTGTTGTGGGGGCGATAGAGGGCAAATATAAACACTGGCAGTCCTGAAAGCAGCTTTAGTCTCAGTACATCTGTTATGTTGGACGCAATGGAAAAGGTGATTTCTGTGTGCAATGGCAGCAGCACATTCTGGAAAGAACCACGGCTGGCTATTAGGTTTTTACTGGAACTTTTTCGAGGGTATGAAACGGTCTATACCTACAATTAACCATTCTGTCAGGTCAAATACTATAGAGGACACATCCTTTTTAAACATGGAACACAGAGGTAGATCTAATATAAATGTACGGAAGCTATCTCAGTCAGCCATAGAGTATCGATATACTGTACGATGGAGAGGTACATCTGAGGATTTATTACATTTCATTTTTATCTTAACTGATACAACAGAGTGGTCGGAAGATCCAAGTTAAAGCTGAACACAGTTCGAGGCAAGTTGTGAGAAAAAGAGATTTGCATACTGGCCGTCAGTATCAGGCACATGTGTGGGTTCATGAACAATCTGAGTGAGGTCATAAGCAATGAAGAAATCATGACAGAACCTCCCTTCATCATCAGACTTATTTGAGTGAGTTGACCATTCCACATTGTAGACATGAATGTTAACTGCAAGATGAGTAGACAGGATGTTGTCAATTTCCTCAGATATGCTTTTAAAGATAGTAACTCCGCTATTATGGGGGCGATAGAAGGCAAATATAACCACAGTAGTGTGAGCAAGTGCAATCCGAAAGCACATATAGGGCAATTTAGGGTCTTCTCTGGAGATGTCTCTACCACATGGAATGCCATCTCTAATATAGACATATATTCCATGTCCATGTCGATTTGGGGGTTCAGATTTGGATGTTAAATTAGAATATCCTTTGATTACGAACTAATCTAGGGACATAGTCGGTCCAATATGCCAGTTTCACGTAGGAAGAATAGGTCTGGTTTGGTTTCCTGTAATTGGATTTCAACCTCTAGAAGGTTGAAACGTAGGCCCCTACAGAAGGAGACATGGTAGATGGGGTCTACGTTGGAAGTTGGTTTAATTGTGTATCAGGTTAGTTTATTGTTAATTGCCTGAGGCGCAACTTCAGGTAAATGACGACAGAACTGTCCAGTCAATTTTTGTTTGGCCAAAGGGCTCTTTATCTAGGGTGTTGGCTTTTCAAATCCCACTTTCCGACCTTGTGTCACATCTTGCAGCTGTGGGAGTAAGATAAATATGACAAGTCAAAGGAATAATTTGTTTGTCACAACGAAAATGATCTTTAATTTGTTCATCACGGAGCAACACAACTTCAAGAAATAATTCCATGTCTATCGACTCTACCTGTGACTTTCATAACAGCAGACCTAAATATCATGGCGTAATAATCGCGTTGACAAACCGGTTCTCATCAGATCACCGAAGTTAAACAATGTTGAACCTGGTTAGTACCAGATGAGTGACCATTTGGGAATTCTAGGCACTGTATATGCTCTCTGCTTATCCCTGCATCTGTTTCCAGTCGTCCTGTATACACACTTCATTTGCCATTGGTTTTTAATAATGTCGACTGAGAAGAGGGGTGGTTGGAGATTGCTCACCTCCTGCCACAAAAATTTCATGCGCAGGCACTCCTTCATGGGTATCCATAGTCTGTCAAAGACTGAAGGAACCTGTAGTTTGTCAAAGACTGAAGGAACCTGTAGTCTGTCAAAGACTGAAGGAACCTGTAGAAAATGACGTCATGTCTGAGGTTTGAGTAAGCAAGATCTGTCGAACAGCCAGACTGTCGATAATGAATGAGAGCTTTTTACAAAAACATAAGAAACTTGCATTGAAAAAGAGAAAAATAAGAAATACGATTTATACTGAGCGTAAACTATTTTCAATATTAATTAAAAAATAAATGAAAATTCATTCTAAAGGGTAAAATGTTGGATGAAAAAATTATGTTGAAATTATGTTAAAATGATGTTAAAATTATGTAAAATCATGTTAAAATTATGTAAAATTATGTTAAAATTATGTAAAATTATGTTTAAATTATGTAAAATTATGTTAAAATCATGTTAAAATTATGTAAAATTATATAAAATTATATTAAAATTATGTAAAATTATGTTGAATTATGTTAAAATTATGTAAAATTATGTTGAATTATGTTAAAATTATATAAAATTATGTTAAAATTATATTAAAATTATGTTAAATTATGTTAAAATTATATTAAAATTATGTTAAAATTATGTAAAATTATGTTAAATTATATTAAAATTATATAAAATTATGTTAAAATTATGTTAAATTATATTAAAATTATATAAAATTATATTAAAATTATATAAAATTATGTTAAAATTATGTAAAATTATGTTAGAAGCAAAAGGCAATGAAACACTTGTAGCACTTAACACTCGCTACAAACAGACAGAAGCTAATTCTCACGATGAGAGATTTAAAATCCAATTCCTCCTGACTTGTCCAATCACAAGCCAGCTCTCAATCACGTGACAGGATATAAAAGGCGAAATCTGAAACTCTCAATCCTTTTTGATCCTGACCTTGCCTGGGAGCAGACTTCGCCTGGGACTTCGGCCTCAGTCAGAACGTGAGTACTACAAGCTAACAATGGCTCTCTTCAAACTCCCATTTCCACGTGCTGTACCAACACAAACTTTATTTATTATTCTACAGGACTTTACCATGCTAAAGAACTGCTCTCGTCGATGTTCCAGTTCAGATCAGGAATAAAGGTCACGCCCAGAAGCTTGTCAAAACATGAAGCCTCCCCAAGACGAGAGCCATTCATTTCAATTGATGCCAGATGGGGATCAGAGCGTTGATGATGTAAAGATAAAAGCTTGGTTTTAGATGAACACGCAACCTCAATCCGTTTTGCCTCATCTCTATGTACTCTTAACTAATTTGATTGATATTCTCATTTTATAAAGATAGGTGTTTGTTTTCTAGCGCGTATACCTAACCCTAACCCTAACCGTATACCTCGGCACCAAAAAACGATGCAAAAGAAGTCAAACACGTGCGCTTATTTATAGCTTGTCATCAGGACGAAAAATAACCAGCATAGCTGGGGGGGGCCAGTCTGCCTCGGATGACAGCCGTATAGGGGGTGACAAAATTCCCCCCCCCCTGAATTTTTTTATAAGTGTCTTCTTTTCTCACTGATTTTTCCTTTTTTTTGCCGTTTCGTTTCGACTGAGTTTCTAATGCTCCTTTTTCTTCTTCCTAACAAAAGTCAATTTAGTTTTTCATCCATATACTAAGTGATTCGTCATAGCATATGGCATAATCGCGTTGACACATTGGTTCCTGCTGGATCACCGAAGTTAAGCAACGTTGAACCTGGTCAGTACTAAATGGGTGACCATTTGGGACTTTCAGGTGCTGTATGTGCTCTCCACTTATCTCCACATGTTTCCAGTCGTCTTGGTCTTCTCCTCGCCACTGGACTCAAGCAGTGCCGATTCAGGAGAGATGTTTGATGAGGATTGCGCAACCCTTGCCTCACAATTACATGCACTACTGCCCCTAAAGGGAGTATCCTTTGTCTTTCAAGACTGAACGGAAGCATGGGTGTGGTCATAGTTTACATTTATGTTATTCTTCCTAAAAAGGTTTTCATACCCGGTTTTCATGCGAGTAAATAAGTTTATTGTTGTTGTGATATTATGAACAGTTGTTGTGATATTATGAACAGTTGTTGTGATATTATGAACAGTTGCTTTTGAACTGATTGTTTTTTTGTATTTCATTTTATCTTTGATATTATGAACAGTTGCTTTTGAACTGATTGTTTTTTTGTATTTCATTTTATCTTTAATTGCACATGTAAGCAATAACGTACCGGTTAGGAGGTAAGTAGAGCATGTATGAAAATTTAAGATAGCTAACCATTCAGCATAGGGTGAAGTGAGGGTAAGTGGGGTGACATTTGAGCGGACCGCCCTGGGTGACGTTTAGTCTAGCTACACCAGTGAAAATAACATGACCCGAAACAACTGTATGCACATAATTGTAACACAAGCATATATGGATAATTTCCTGGTGGGAGCAAGTGCCATACACTACATTTATACTTCTCGTGATTAGTAAAATCAATTAGTTTCCCCGACATCACGAGAGTCAGAAGAAGGCGAAGCGTTTTCACAAGATTTGATCATGTTCTCAAAAGGTCACAGCCTTGAATCCCTAAAAATGAATGATTTTGAAATTGAAAAATAGAGCACAACTACCAATAACAATACGCAGCATCTACAGCATCGCAAGATAGGGTTGGTGCTAAGCAATATTTAGGCAACAACTCGGCTAAGTTCGGTTCACGTAAATTGCTGCTGCTTCACCATTGTTCGAACCTCAGAGTTTGAACTTCCGTTTCTTTAAAGTCCTGGAATGCTTATCGGCAGAGAGGTCTCCGTTCAGATTCCAACAGCAGTCAATCATCATAACTGCATCCCAGCGACCGTGATACCTTGTCTTCATCTTTCAGCCTCTGATGGAATCTCTCCCCATGCTCATCACTCATTGAACCCAGGTTATCAGGAATCAATATGTGAAAATAGCGAGTGCATCTTGATGCTCATTTTTTTTACATAGGAATCACCTCTTATCCAAGCCCAGAGGCCCCTCGAGGATAAGAGTTATTGAGTGTCCAGTAGTCAATGGGATAATATTGTAGTCATCGTTAATAGTGGATATTCGGTAAATTGAATTATTTAAGCTCATCAAGAATTTGTTTACGTTGGACTTGAAGACTACCAAATTATAGTCAGCCAGAAAACAGGCAAATGGAAGACGTCCATAGGCGTGCATTTCTAAGAAAGAAGCTTTGTTCATGGAATCTACGTTTAGGTTTAGGCACAGGTAAAGGGTGGGGGAAATTATTGACACTGTTTTTTTTGTAAAAGTTTGGCGAGAGGGAACCATAGACTGGAGCTCAGATGAGCACTTGCCATGAAAATAATGATAAAGCAGAAATAGGCTCGCAACGTCTCTTCTGTGGGGAAAAGGTTGCAGGGAAGAGAAAAGGGCACCCCCCCCACTAGGCTACAAAGTCTATTTTGAACTCTGTCAAGGCAGGATAAGGTGCTTCTAGCACCTGCCCAGATGTGGCAACAGTACTCCATTCTTGGACGTATCAGATAGAGAATTGCATCAGCAGTGAAATATTTATCTGACACAGAAAATTTCCGGCCTACTGTTCAAGGTTCAAAAGAGAGTCACGAATCTGAACTGCCATTGCCGAAATGTTGCCAACTGTACTGACATGCAGAAGTTCAAGTGTAACATGAACCGACATCTTGCTGCCCAACTCCCTACACAGTACCCCTGATGCTTATGTCCCTAATAGTATCAAAGTGGCATCACATCAAAGTGGCAATGTGCCTTTTTTGGGGTGAAAATGTAATAAAAAAAACAATTAAAAAATAAAAAAATAACCCAAAGCAGTTAGCATGTTGTTTTAATAAATTGTGCATAGTTTTTTGTAAACATTTTTTTTTATTCAATTTTCACCCTAAACAAGGCACATTGCCACTTTGAAGTAGGGGCTACTGTCAGGGACATAAGTTGCAAGGATATTATGAAGAGAGATGAGTAGCAAGATGTCTGTTCACATTACACTTGAACTTCTGCATGTCAGTATAGTCGGGAAAGCAACAACCCAGAAGCGAGTTCCAAAGTCTAGTGGTTCTGGGGAAGAAACTATTGGAGTAGAAGACTTTCTTAAACCTAGGGATCTCTACTGTGAAGAGGTGTGATTTAGCTGCTTGTCGGGTTTGTCGGGGGTATTCACGTCGAGGGGGTACAAGGGCTTGTAGTTCATCAGAGCATTCACCATTAAAATACTTGTAGAACAAGCAGAGGAATGCAACATTTCATCAATGGGACGGAAGTTGAAGGTTCATGACCTATAAGATTGGCGACTCTCTTTTGAACCTTGTCCAGGAGTGAGAGACTAGTAGCAGATGCACCAGCCCAAATGTGACAACAATACTCCATACATGGGCAAATGATGGCTTTATAGAGGTACAGGATACTTTCAGGCATTAGTAGTTTTCTAGCATGGTAGAGAGAGATCACATTCTTCACAGCAGCCTTGGCAATGCTCTTAATGTGTCTATTCCAGTTCATCTTCCCTGTAAACGTTAGGCCAAGGAGTTTAAAAGAAGTACTTTTGGGTAATGTGGTTTTGGCCATTGCTATTGGTGGTAGAGAAGGTTTCTTGTAATTATTGAAGGAAACAAGCTTAGTCTTGGCAGCATTGAATGTGACCATCCATTTTTTATCCCATTCCACTACAGATTGGAGGTTTTCCTCTAGTGTTTCTGCCATTTCCTTAGGATATGCGTTCATTTGTTTTCCCCTTGTGCCTGTTATAGAGCATGATGTCATCAGCAAATATACCCATTTCAGAGACAATTTTATCATGAAGGTCATTAGGAATAATAACGGTCGGAGGATAGACCCCTGAAGCACTCACGCATCAATAACATGTTGTTTGGTTGTTGCCAAGAAAGTTCTTTACTACCTGAACAAATGCCTTCCATGCTTCCAGTTCCATTTCGTACATTAAATTTTTGAACTTTGCATCTCTGATGAGTTGCTGGATCTGAGGATTATCAAAGATACCAGCTTTCACTTTCTCCATGGCCAATAGTGAAAAAGTTCGGCTCAAGTAAATGAAGCAATCACCATCCTTGGTGAACTGCTTGATTAAGTTGAGCTTCTTTTTTCTTTTTTTTCTTTTTGCATAGTTGAAAGCAGGTCACGTGACACAACTAACCAAGGAAAAATTAAGAATAAAATCTTTTTTACGAATTTCGAAAAGTGAAGATTGCAGCAGGAGCGGTCCCTTCCTGGAGTCGGCCAAAAAAGTATAAAATTGTCGCAAATTAACTTTGTAACAGTTAATATTGACATACATAAAACTGTTTGCCTTGACTCAGCTAATGAGGGATAAAAAAAAAAAATAATAATGCAAGTTAAAGAAAAAAATAATTACAATTTTATTGAAGAAGAGAAAAAACATAAATAAAAGGGAAAAGATTGGGATTTAAATTCAAATTCGCTTGGTAACAGACTGTTCATGTGGGCTTAAACCCACATACAATTAGCTGCAAAATACAGTCCTATCTTGCTAGCCCAAAGGCAGGTTCACTTTGTTGGAAGAGTGTAAGTCAGAATAACAAAAAAAGAGAATTAAGAATTACTTGAAAAAATATTTTGACAGTTTAAAGAACAGAGAGAAATTATTTAAATGTTTTGTTTTTTGCTGAATTGTCTCCCTTGGACTGTACTTATTTCCTTTTCACACCTCGTATATAATTTTTTATCGGCTCCTTGTTAGGGGGTTAGTTCCTTTGGTTGCAAACAAGGTCTCGGGTTGCTTCCAGACTCCCAGCCGTACTTCTCACATAGAACAGTAACAGTATTCTGCTTTCCCAGAACTCCAAGCTGGCAGAAAACGCTCCATTCCTGTTCATTGACTTCAGCTTTTTATCACTCAGAACGTCAGAAGAATTTTCTTTGTGTCTAAAAAACTTCTCTCAATACTCTCTTGATTTTTAGGACTTTTCTGTCTCTGCGCACCTTTTATCCTTTAAGGACTCACATGGTTCTCTTTTCTCGTTCTTCACTTGATTTTTAGGACTTATCTGTCCGAGTTCAGCTCAACAGCATAGGTCTAGACCCTTCGAAATCTTAGCTGCAACTGACTTAATTAGGTTTGATTTGCAACCTTTTTTGTTGGAAAAATCGCTCGTCCAATGGACGTACAGAAAAACAGTCACATGTCAGCAGCAGTAGCGGCTCTTCTAACATCATAGAAGAAAGGAGCAGGGAAGAAGGAAAGAAAGAGGAAGAAGGAAATAGTCTAAAATAAATTCTGACAAAATAGCCGTCGACAGAGATATTCCAGCTTTCTCTCCCTCTTAGCTCACTTCGTGACACCACGAGAGTATGTTTCTCTTGCTCACAACCTCGCCAACGTCGTAAACATACACCATGCAAACATAAAAAAAAAACTACTTGTGCAGTTGTGCACGTACGCATTCATCCCAGGCATCTACTAATGTTGCTAATAACAACAAAATCACTTACTTCTTGAATTTTTTTCTTCATGAGACTTTGATAAGCAAGACGAACTTCGCCACAAACTTTGAATTCCTTTTCTTTAATTTCACGCAGGACTTTCACCTAATATTTCTAATTACTATAATATCGAAAGGACCCTCATTCGTTGGACCGTTTGTGATTACCTTATTGTTGTTGTTTAAAAAATAAATGCTGTGCATTTGAATCAGAAGCAGGTGTCGTTTATTTCTGTTGTAAGTAAAACAAATACTGTATAACCTTTAAATAAGGTTTTTATTAGCACAAAAGAATGATACATCGGATCCAACGTCAACACTATAAAGTAACATGGCTGACACTACTGGAGCACTCTCCCTGATGAAGCGGCACTTCATCAGGAAGAGTGCTATTGGGAAGTTTCGTATCCATACAAAACACAATACAACATTCTCCCCTCCATTAAATTAGAAAGTTCCGGCCGTGGGTGGAAAGTTCATTCAAGTATTAGTGTATGAAGGTGGGTTGATCACAACCAATGCAAGGAATGTAGTTTAATAGTTCAGGTTCACAATGTTAAAACTCACTAAGGAGTGCAATTTAATAGTTCTGATGTGCAAAATAAATTTAATCAAGATTCACTAAACTCTAGAATCACAAATTCAACTTATCTGGTGGTTTTCTACTACGTTCTGACCGTCGCAAAACAGTTGGTTCTACTGGTGGGGGTGAATTTTCCTCTTTCTGAGTCCTGTGGGTGATCGGTGAATTGGTAGTCTTTCAACAGGGCCAAATCACGTGTAGATAGTCATCTGCCTACCATCATTAGATCGAACAAAGGCATAATGCAGGTTAGCATCTAGAAGTTCAACCTTATCAACCAGAGGTTCATATTTAGTTAACCAGTTGTGTCTCCGCATTAAAACAAAACCAGATTCGGTCATCCAAGATGGTACCGCTGTCCCGGACACTGATCTTCTAGGGTGTTTAAACAGGCACTCATGAGGTGTCTCATTTGTGGCTGTGAATATTAAAGAATGAATGGAATGGAGGGAGTCTGCTAAAATCTCTTCCCAGTTTTCAGTCGGCAAACCTTTGTCTTCCAATGCTAATGAAATAGTTTTCCACACTGTTCCATTCATTCGCTCCACTTGACCATTCCCCTGCGGGTCATATGGAGTGCTATAGCTGGTGGAGATCCCTTTGCCGTGCATATAATTCTTGTACTCAGCACTCTTGAAACAACTCCCGTGGGACCAGACGTGACTTGTCAGGTATTCCAGTTTGAATAAGCTGAGTTGAGTTTAGAGAATTGTATTTGAGATGTAAAACAAGGAAGATAGATTAAGAGGATCTCCCCATGAGGGAGGTGAATAGAGAAACTATGAGCCAAGATTCGCTCCAGTTCTGCTATGACGAGATGCCTGAAGAGCGAAGAAAATATATATACACAAATTTATCTTGGGTCCCTGTCTTGAAGCATCTTTGTTACAACAGGTCCGACTATTTTCAAACTACTTATTCTTAACATAAATAATCTTTAATGTGCATTTGTAAAACAACAGATAAAAATCTGATCACTCCCATGTACCAATTTCACAATTTTGACTCCTTAGCAGCCCTTTTTTCTGGATGAAAATTAACTCAAAAGTTTACTACCTGTCTGAATACCCTATATACAAAATTTCAAGTCTGTAGATCAAAAATTCGTTGAGTCTATAGGTCACACACATTCTCACTTTTTTGTAGACAACATTTTTGTTTGACTAAAATATTGTAATTTATGTGGATAGCTCTCATCTTAATAAAGTTCCCTGCTTCAACAAGCTTCTGCACTGACCTTTGTATATGATCGGTTTTATCGATCAACTGATAACGTATATAACTGATTTACCTCCCTTGAAACCTTTTTCTTGTAAATGTTTATTTTCATTGTTTATCCGTTGAATAAATTCTTTGTTTTTTCTTTTAAATTATGTGTTGTATGATAATACCGTTTGCCACCATGTCATGCTGTGTTGTGCATGGATGTGCAATAATGGGACTTGGAACATGTGTGTTTGGTTGGTAAGAAAGGAACTGAATAATGGCGTCCCGCTTTATTAATAGATTGCTATGCGCATGCGTGAGTACATACAAAAGTTAGATCAAGAAACCGGAACAAAAGAGTTTATATAAAAATTACTGAAACGAAAGAGCAGTGATATCATTACACTGATAACTGATTTACTTTCGTTCCGGTTTCTTGATTTAACTTTTGCATGCGCATAGCAATCTATCAATAAAGCGGGACGCCATTATTCACTTCTCAACCTATAGGTTCAACGAATTTTTGATCTGCAGACTTAAAATTTTGTATATAGGGTATTCAGACAGGTAGTAAACTTTGGAGTCAATTTTCATCCAGAAAAAAGGGCTGCTAAGGAGTCAAAATTGCGAAATTGGTACATGGGAGTGATCAGATTTTTATCTGTTGTTTTACAAATGCACATTAAAGATTATTTATGTTACGAATAAGTAGTTTGAAAACAGTCGAACCTGTTGTAACAAAGATGCTTCAAGACAGGGACCCAAGACAAATGTGTATATATATATATATATATATATATATATATATATATATATATATATATTCTTCACTCTTCAGACATCTCGTCATAGCAGAACTGGAGCGAATCTTGGCTCACAGTTTCTCTATTCCCCTCCCATAGTTACCTGATCGATAAAGTAAGGGAAACTTAATATCCACTAAATAATCTTTACTCAGCATTTGAAGATGGAAGAGAATTTTAATGGAATAATCGAATATCTATGTATGCCATATAGAAATGAAGGGTCAGTTCCAAGATGGAGGCCTCTCGGTTTCCAAGAAATTCAACTTGAGTAAAATGAAACCACACGTCCCTAGTTATTTGTAAGTTAAAGACTGTAGTTTATTGCATGGGTCAAACTGAATCAGCACTTACCTTCAACAATGAAGTTCCTGATTTCGACAAGCTTCTGGGTCTGACCTTCACTCCTGATCTGAAATGGAAGATACACATTAAATCTGTTGCCAATGTTGCCGGCAAATATTGGCATCATTCTACCACTCTAGAAGGTATCTCACTTTTGATGCAATCCTTTAACTATATAAGGACCACATGCGTCCCCAGTTGCAAGTAATACGAATAGCTCACATCTCAAAAAAGCTCCCTGCTTCAACAAGCTTCTGCGTCTAACCTTTGCATATGATTGGTTTTATAGATCAACTAGCAGGCCGCTCCCCGTTGCCCAATCGTAAAAAAAGTTGCATTTTAATACAATATCTTGGCAGTCTTGCAGTTACGCCTGGCAACAATCTAGAAGGGTCACATGAGTATTTTTACACCGTCAGATCACGATATTACGAATTATTAAAGTTTAAAACTTAAAATAAATAAAATACTTAAATAATATTAAAATATTTAAAAAAATATTTTTAAAATATTTTATTTATTTTAAGTTTTACACTTTCTTTTATTACGCACGGCAAAGTTTCACGGTTAAAAAATATTTTAATATTATTTTTTTTATTATTTTAATTTGAGGGTCACATCAGTATTTTCCATCGTCAAACCACACTATTACGAATTATTAAAGTTTTAAAATATTTTTTGAATATTTAAAAATATTTTAAAAATATTTTTTTAAATATTTTTTTTAATATTTTACTTTAAATTTTGTGCTTTCTTTTATGAATCACGGCAAAGTATCATGTTTTTTTTTGGGGGGGGGGGGGTCTGACCTTCAAACCTGACCTGAAATGGAAGATATACATGAAATCTGTTGCCAATGTTGCCGAAAAATATTTGCATCATTCTACCGCTCCAGAATGACTTCCACTTTCAATGAAATCCTTTAACTATATATATGCCAGATACATCCCCAGTTGCAATTAATATGAAATAGCCCGCATCTCAAAGAAGCTCACTGCTTTGACAAGCTGACCTTTGTATTTGATTGGTTTTAAAATGTGCATAAATATTATATTCGGAGGAAGGGTCATCAATCATCCCTAAATGATTGACGAATCCTCTAGAAGCGACCAACAAGGGACAGGTATGTCACGCATGTTACTGTGAATTATATGTTCTGACACGCACACACCCACGACCACAGATCATTAAGTAAATAGGCGTTAAGGGAGCCGAGGACAAAAGTTGGTTAAATAATCAGTTCAATAAAATCACGAACATCTGCTCACACTGTTGCGGATAGAGTTTAGTAGATATTTAAATTCCTAATAACAAAGAAAACATGGCGCATGTGCTGCATGTGAGATGACGCCACAAAAAATAGTGAAGAAATGATGAATGTGAGAAGTGTGAAGGGCCAACATTGCCTTCACATTTTCGTCAAGTTTCAGGAAAATCTAATGGATTGGGCAAAATTTAGGGGGTAAAAAAGTGTCATTTTTTTTTTCAAAATTATCCTCATGGCACGTTGTACTAACAAACCGTAGAGTAAATAACAGATTAAATCGTGGGAAACGATAAGTTGAGCGAGCATGCAGGTGCAGAAATGGTCAAAGTGGTCATGTCATGACATGTATCAAACTTTGTTGACTGATCAAGTTTGCACCGGAAGTATTCGAATAAGGACCAGACATGACGTATCAGGTGTTCTGGTTTGAATAAGCTGAGTTAAGTTTACTGAGTTGGGTCCAAGACATCAAACAAACAAAATGGGTAAGATCCTTATGAGGAAGGTGAATAGGGAAACCACAAGCCAAGATTCACTCAAGTCCTGCTGTGAGGAAATACCTAAAGAGTGAATAAAAAGTATATATAAATATACATTCGTCTTGGGGGAATCTTTGCTACAACATTTCCGACTCTTTTCTAACTACTTCTTAACATAAGCAGCCCTTTTTTCTGGATGAAAACTGAATACCCTATGTACAAAATTTCAAGTCTGTAGATAAAACTTCGTTGAGTCTATAGGTTGAGAAGTGTCCTTACTCACATTCTCACTTATATAGATATAGAGATCACACACACACACACACACACACACACACACACACACACACACACACACACACACACACACACACACACATCTTCTAACAGAAAGACAGTTGTCGGTAGAGTTTAGTAGACATTTAAATTCTATTCCTAATGTTACGTTATGCCGTAGCTCTTTAGTTTTTAACCGTGTCTATTTAATATGTTAACAGTCTATTTAATCTGTTAAATAGAGTTTCAAGTTTTTGACGAATGTATACAAGACAATTAGTTGTTTCACAAAAAAACTTGACGTAAGTTTATAAAAAGGAATGACAATTTATTTTCTGTTCTGTTCTTTCTCAGAGAGAGATGGAGCGTGGTGGTGGTGGAGTAGTCATTTTGCTGTGAATGATACAAAATGACAACTGGTCGCCTCGGTGCCCTCTTCTCTCCAAATGACTTTTTCCTTGGCATTTGTTTTTATTTACAAAATCTTTAGATAGGAATTCCGTTTTTCCACTGGCCCTTATAAAATTCGTCGAAGGCCAAATTTCAATATGACTGTTTTCGAAACTTTATTAGTTGAAAAATGTTGTTTTCAAAACTTTATTAGTTGAAAAATGTTGATTTCAAAACTTTATTAGTTGAAAAATGTTGTTTTCAAAACTTTATTAGTTGAAAAATGTTGATTTCAAAACTTTATTAGTTGAAAAATGTTGTTTTCAAAACTTTATTAGTTGAAAAATGTTGTTTTCAAAACTTTAATAGTTGAAAAATGTTGTTTTCATAAATTTATTAGTTGAAAAATGTTGTTTTCAAAACTTTATTAGTTGAAAAATGTTGATTTAAAAACTTTATTAGTTGAAAAATGTTGATTTCAAAACTTTATTAGTTGAAAAATGTTGTTTTCAAAACTTTATTAGTTGAAAAATGTTGTTTTCAAAACTTTAATAGTTGAAAAATGTTGTTTTCATAAATTTATTAGTTGAAAAATGTTGTTTTCAAAACTTTATTAGTTGAAAAGTGTTGATTTCAAAACTTTATTAGTTGAAAAATGTTGTTTTCAAAACTTTAATAGTTGAAAAATGTTGTTTTCAAAACTTTAATAGTTGAAAAATGTTGTTTTCAAAACTTTAATAGTTGAAAAATGTTGATTTCAAAACTTTATTAGTTGAAAAGTGTTGATTTCAAAACTTTATTAGTTGAAAAATGTTGATTTCAAAACTTTATTAGTTGAAAAATGTTGTTTTCAAAACTTTAATAGTTGAAAAATGTTGTTTTCAAAACTTTATTAGTTGAAAAATGTTGTTTTCAAAACTTTATTAGTTGAAAAATGTTGTTTTCAAAACTTTATTAGTTGAAAAATGTTGTTTTCAAAACTTTAATAGTTGAAAAATGTTGTTTTCAAAACTTTATTAGTTGAAAAATGTTATTTTCAACACTTTATTAGTTGAAAAATGTTGATTTCAACACTTTATTAGTTGAAAAATGTTGATTTCAAAACTTTATTAGTTGAAAAATGTTGATTTCAAAACTTTGTTAGTTGAAAAATGTTGTTTTACAAAACTTTATTAGTTGAAAAATGTTGATTTCAAAACTTTATTAGTTGAAAAATGTTGTTTTCAAAACTTTATTAGTTGAAAAATGTTGTTTTCAAAACTTTAATAGTTGAAAAATGTTGTTTTCAAAACTTTGTTAGTTGAAAAATGTTGTTTTCAAAACTTTGTTAGTTGAAAAATGTTGTTTTCAAAACTTTGTTAGTTGAAAAATGTTGATTTCAAAACTTTATTAGTTGAAAAATGTTGTTTTACAAAACTTTATTAGTTGAAAAATGTTGTTTTCAAAACTTTATTAGTTGAAAAATGTTGTTTTCAAAACTTTATTAGTTGAAAAATGTTGTTTTCAAAACTTTAATAGTTGAAAAATGTTGTTTTCAAAACTTTGTTAGTTGAAAAATGTTGTTTTCAAAACTTTATTAGTTGAAAAATGTTGTTTTCAAAACTTTAATAGTTGAAAAATGTTGTTTTCATAAATTTATTAGTTGAAAAATGTTGTTTTCAAAACTTTATTAGTTGAAAAGTGTTGATTTCAAAACTTTATTAGTTGAAAAATGTTGATTTTAAAACTTTATTAGTTGAAAAAAGTTGTTTTCAAAACTTTATTAGTTGAAAAATGTTGTTTTCAAAACTTTATTAGTTGAAAAATGTTGTTTTCAAAACTTTATTAGTTGAAAAATGTTGTTTTCAAAACTTTATTAGTTGAAAAATGTTGTTTTCAAAACTTTATTAGTTGAAAAATGTTGTTTTCAAAACTTTATTAGTTGAAAAATGTTGTTTTCAAAACTTTATTAGTTGAAAAATGTTGTTTTACAAAACTTTATTAGTTGAAAAATGTTGTTTTCAACACTTTATTAGTTGAAAAATGTTGATTTCAACACTTTATTAGTTGAAAAATGTTGATTTCAAAACTTAATTAGTTGAAAAATGTTGATTTCAAAACTTTGTTAGTTGAAAAATGTTGTTTTACAAAACTTAAATAGTTGAAAAATGTTGTTTTCAAAACTTTGTTAGTTGAAAAATGTTGTTTTCAAAGCTTTATTAGTTGAAAAATGTTGTTTTCAAAACTTTATTAGTTGAAAAATGTTGTTTTCAAAACTTTAATAGTTGAAAAATGTTGTTTTACAAAACTTTATTAGTTGAAAAATGTTGTTTTCAAAACTTTATTAGTTGAAAAATGTTGTTTTTAAAACTTTATTAGTTGAAAAATGTTGTTTTCAAAACTTTAATAGTTGAAAAATGTTGTTTTCAAAACTTTAATAGTTGAAAAATGTTGTTTTCAAAACTTTATTAGTTGAAAAATGTTGTTTTCAAAACTTTATTAGTTGAAAAATGTTGTTTTCAAAACTTTAATAGTTGAAAAATGTTGTTTTCAAAACTTTATTAGTTGAAAAATGTTGTTTTCAAAACTTTATTAGTTGAAAAATGTTGTTTTCAAAACTTTAATAGTTGAAAAATGTTGTTTTAAAAACTTTATTAGTTGAAAAATGTTGTTTTCAAAACTTTATTAGTTGAAAAATGTTGTTTTCAAAACTTTATTAGTTGAAAAATGTTGTTTTCAAAACTTTATTAGTTAAAAAAATGTTGTTTTCAACACTTTATTAGTTAAAAAAAATGTTGTTTTCAAAACTTTATTAGTTGAAAAATGTTGTTTTCAAAACTTTATTAGTTGAAAAATGTTGTTTTCAAAACTTTATTAGTTGAAAAATGTTGTTTTCAAAACTTTAATAGTTGAAAAATGTTGTTTTCAAAACTTTATTAGTTGAAAAATGTTGTTTTACAAAACTTTATTAGTTGAAAAATGTTGTTTTCAACACTTTATTAGTTGAAAAATGTTGATTTCAACACTTTATTAGTTGAAAAATGTTGATTTCAAAACTTTATTAGTTGAAAAATGTTGATTTCAAAACTTTGTTAGTTGAAAAATGTTGTTTTACAAAACTTAAATAGT
This sequence comes from Euprymna scolopes, assembly GCF_053919585.1. Lineage (NCBI taxonomy): Eukaryota > Metazoa > Mollusca > Cephalopoda > Sepiida > Sepiolidae > Euprymna > Euprymna scolopes. The sequence goes on from NC_136527.1 coordinate 142,609,508, forward strand.
TGAAAAATGTTGTTTTCAAAACTTTGTTAGTTGAAAAATGTTGTTTTCAAAGCTTTATTAGTTGAAAAATGTTGTTTTCAAAACTTTATTAGTTGAAAAATGTTGTTTTCAAAACTTTAATAGTTGAAAAATGTTGTTTTACAAAACTTTATTAGTTGAAAAATGTTGTTTTCAAAACTTTATTAGTTGAAAAATGTTGTTTTCAAAACTTTATTAGTTGAAAAATGTTGTTTTCAAAACTTTAATAGTTGAAAAATGTTGTTTTCAAAACTTTATTAGTTGAAAAATGTTGTTTTCAAAACTTTATTAGTTGAAAAATGTAGTTTTCAAAACTTTAATAGTTGAAAAATGTTGTTTTCAAAACTTTATTAGTTGAAAAATGTTGTTTTCAAAACTTTATTAGTTGAAAAATGTTGTTTTCAAAACTTTAATAGTTGAAAAATGTTGTTTTCAAAACTTTATTAGTTGAAAAATGTTGTTTTCAAAACTTTATTAGTTGAAAAATGTTGTTTTCAAAACTTTATTAGTTGAAAAATGTTGTTTTCAAAACTTTATTAGTTAAAAAAATGTTGTTTTCAACACTTTATTAGTTAAAAAAAATGTTGTTTTCAAAACTTTATTAGTTGAAAAATGTTGTTTTCAAAACTTTATTAGTTGAAAAATGTTGTTTTCAAAACTTTATTAGTTGAAAAATGTTGTTTTCAAAACTTTATTAGTTGAAAAATGTTGTTTTCAAAACTTTAATAGTTGAAAAATGTTGTTTTCAAAACTTTATTAGTTGAAAAATGTTGTTTTCAAAACTTTATTAGTTGAAAAATGTTGTTTTCAAAACTTTATTAGTTGAAAAATGTTGTTTTCAAAACTTTATTAGTTGAAAAATGTTGTTTTCAAAACTTTGTTAGTTGAAAAATGTTGTTTTCAAAACTTTATTAGTTGAAAAATGTTGTTTTCAAAACTTTTTAGTTGAAAAATGTTGTTTTCAAAACTTTATTAGTTGAAAAATGTTGTTTTCAAAACTTTATTAGTTGAAAAATGTTGTTTTCAAAACTTTATTAGTTGAAAAATGTTGTTTTCAAAACTTTAATAGTTGAAAAATGTTGTTTTCAAAACTTTAATAGTTGAAAAATGTTGTTTTCAAAACTTTATTAGTTGAAAAATGTTGTTTTCAAAACTTTAATAGTTGAAAAATGTTGTTTTCAAAACTTTAATAGTTGAAAAATGTTGTTTTCAAAACTTTAATAGTTGAAAAATGTTGTTTTCAAAACTTTGTTAGTTGAAAAATTTTGTTTTCAAAACTTTATTAGTTGAAAAATGTTGTTTTCAAAACTTTATTAGTTGAAAAATGTTGTTTTCAAAACTTTAATAGTTGAAAAATGTTGTTTTACAAAACTTTATTAGTTGAAAAATGTTGATTTCAAAACTTTATTAGTTGAAAAATGTTGTTTTCAAAACTTTATTAGTTGAAAAATGTTGTTTTCAAAACTTAAATAGTTGAAAAATGTTGTTTTCAAAACTTTATTAGTTGAAAAATGTTGTTTTCAAAACTTTATTAGTTGAAAAATGTTGTTTTCAAAACTTTATTAGTTGAAATATGTTGTTTTCAAAACTTTATTAGTTAAAAAAATGTTGTTTTCAAAACTTTATTAGTTAAAAAAAATGTTGTTTTCAAAACTTTATTAGTTGAAAAATGTTGTTTTCAAAACTTTATTAGTTGAAAAATGTTGATTTCAAAACTTTATTAGTTGAAAAATGTTGTTTTCCAAACTTTATTAGTTGAAGAATGTTGATTTCAAAACTTCTGCGCTCTTCTTTCAATTGTTATGACTTTTGATGACATTTGCTGGTTTGTCGATTTCCACAATTTTTACGTGCATCCAGCTCTATATGCCTGTGTGCACAACCAGCAACAATTCCGGCGTTGCCCGGAATACTGCCCGGAATACTGCCCGGAAAACCACTATATAGACATATAGATCAAGTTTTGGAGCAATAAAAAAAAAAGAGCTCCAAAAAGGTATGTTTTGTTAGACCTAAAAGTCCCAGAGGGATGCGAACCAGAACCAATACTGAATTTATATTAAGAACAATGGCCTCCATATTTTGACCAAGTTTCAGGAAAACCTAATCGATAGATCAAACGTTATAGGGCAAAAATGTTATTTTGGGGTATTTTTGACCTCTTTTGAGCCCCTAGAGACGCCAAATCCCAGTGTAAATGGATAGTGGTGCAGTTTCAGGCCTTAACACATATATATTTGAGTTGACCACCGTGAAAAACCACTATATGCGTTTTTAACACTAAAAGTCTCTGGGGACACAACCCAGAATTTTGCCAAGGTCAACCATACTAATAAATTCAGTTGCGCTAGGTGTATCAGAATTTTTGTAGGAGTTTTTGACCCCACTCCTAACACGAAACTGCGAATAAAATATAAAAAACTCGTAATTTCTCTTTTAAAAGTGGGTTGTTTATTTTCTTTAAGGATTATAAAATAACAAAATAAACTATTAAATTTGTTTTAAAAGTAATAGAAATAATTTCTTTTATTTTTTAAAAAACAGTAATGAATTTTACGAACTCAATATTTTTCTATGTTTAAACTTTAAAAATCTATCAAAATTTTTCCATTGATTCTATTTTCACGATATTTTCAGGTTCAATGTGAAATTTTATGCTCTTTCCAATAAACTGAATATAATATTTTAGACAAACGTTTTTTTTTAATTCACGCCCCCCCCATTTTCAAGTGTCTATTAAAAAGTAAATAATTAATTTACTCACCAAAGTTTTATATATCACAAATTGAAGAGAAAAGGTCAATAAATAATATATTCAAATTTAAAACAAAAAAGGCATTGTTTTTTAGAAATTTACCTGTAAAGTTCGAAGTTTAAAACCTTTTTTTTAAACCACGTTGTTTGTTTTTTGTTTTGTTTTTTTTTTTTTTTAATGAAACCTTGGTCCTTGCTCCTTTAATGGAAAAAAAATAGGGCTTGAATTACATTTTTCGAGTAGTTATAAGCTTGGAAAGACAGAGGGTCGAATAATTCACGCCTCCCATTTCGAAATGTTTATTAAAAAGTAAATAATTAATTTACTCACCAAAGTGTTATATATCACAAATTGAAGAGAAAAGGTCAATAAATAATATATTCAAATTTAAAACAAAAAAAGTAGTGTTTTTTTAGAAATTTACCTGTAAAGTCCGAAGTTTAAAACTTTTTCCTTTTTTTTAAACCCGCGTTGTTTGTTTTTTTGGATGAAGTAAAGAATAGATACCCCGTAGCAGACGACGCCGCCTGGCGGTGCCAGGCGCACAATTCAACTAACACCGGTGATTCGACCTTGACATTGGCACAAGCACATGGCGTCAGTTGTTTTTAAATGCGTCAAATAGCAAACATGCTCGAATATTCACCGGCATTTTTTAAAAAATATATTTACAAAACCTTTGAAGATTTAAAAGAAAAAGTATATATTTACAAAACATTTTTTTAAAATAAGGAACAAAACGAACGTATTTAAATAAAAGATATTTAAATAAACGGGTGTCTCTTTCTGTTTCGGATTTTTGCGACCAAGATTGATTTTTATGTGCCGTGTTTTGGGGGGTTCTGTGTGCGTTTTTAAGACAATTCAATATTTATTCTTTAAAACATTAACTTCAGCGACAATTAATATATTTTCAAAATAATATTTTTAAATATTACATTTTTACGAATATTCGCGAGCAAGATTTAAATAAAAAAAAGACGGTGTTTTTTTTTTCAATTAAATTATAAACTTTATTTGAACTTTCAACAAACTTTTACAGACATAAAAATAGACTTTATAGATATTTTATAATAATTTTTTAAAAATATATTTAACGAAAAGTTTTTTTTATCATTTCATTGGTGAATAAAATTTCAAAGTAATAAATGGTGAAAAAAAATATCTCGAAAAGAAAAAACACCGCGTCTTTTTTTTTTGTTGTAAATAAAACTTTAATTTTAAAATTTCGATGTTTGAAAAACAGTCCATAATATATATTTCATTATAAAAGTTCTATTTTTGTTTGATAAAAAGAATAAAACAGTTAATAAATAATAATAATAATAATAATAATAATAATAATAATAATAATAATAATAATAATAATAAAAACAGTCCATTAAGTTCAAATAAAGACTGTTTGAATAAAACTTATAAAAAAAAAAGATATGAATAAAACTATATTTTTTATCTCGATTGTTTATACTTGTGATTTTATTATGCATAAAAAATTGCCTCAGCCTAAAAGGATTTCTCCTTCACTGACCACCGACATACATCGCACTGTAAATAAATATTGAATTGTATCAAAAACGCACAAAAAAGAAATGGCCAAAACCGTATAGCATGAACCTTTTTTTATAAGTTTTATTCAAACAGTCTTTATTTGAACTTTTTTTTTAATCTTGCTCGCGAATATTCGTAAAAATGTAATATTTAAAAATATTATTTTGAAAATATATTAATTGTCGCTGAAGTTAATGTTTTAAAGAATAAATATTGAATTGTCAAATTGTTTAAATACGTTCGTTTCGTTACTTATTTTAAAAAAATGTTTTGTTAATATATTCGTTTTC
>NC_136527.1:142621618-142789118 GCF_053919585.1 Euprymna scolopes
CAGAGAGAGAAATAAAAAGGAACAAACCGACTTATACGTTCATCAACGTTTCGTCTTTATTTCAAGAATTCTTCTGAATGAAAATAAAGACAAAACACTGATGAACACATAACAGCCAGCCATGGTTCTCCCCTAAATGTGCTGCTGCCATTGCACACAGAAATCACTTTTTCCATAGCTACCAATGCAATAGACGCACTGAGACTAAAGCTGCTTTCAGGAACGCCAGCAACCACTGTAAAAGAGTAATAAAAAATCCAAGAGAGCTATATGCTCGATCCGTTAAATCCAAAGTAGCTGAGCAGCGGCTTGGTTCCAACCAGTTCTGGCAAATAGCAAATAGGATCCTGAACAGAAGCGTGCGTTCTATCCCAACCATTATCAATCTCGTCAGCATCCGACAAGGCCAAGAACTTTGTAGCAAATTCTACCCTATGCAACGAAGGCCATCAACTCCCTGTATTTCCTCCTACAACACACTAGGTAACATACAAATATTTGTGCATGAGGTCGCCAAGCTAATCAAGAACCTTGATTCCAGTAAAGCAACTGGCCCTGACGGCATTCCAATTATAGTGTTAAAAAAGCTCCAACCAGAACTTGCCCCCATACTTACCAAACTGTTTAAGCATTGCCTTAAAGAGAAGTGCTTTCCAACATACTGGAAAACCTCATCAGTAAGCCCTGTATTTAAGAATTCAGGTGATAAGTCATCTCCCTCTCAATACAGACCAATAAGTCTCCTGAGTGTCATGAGTAAGTTGTTGGAATCCATATTAAATAGAGAAGTAGTCAATCACCTCAGCAGAAATAACCTTCTTAGTGACATGCAATATGGTTTCCGTTCTGCTAGATCTACAGCAGACGTGCTAATAGTTATATCACATAGAATTAGTGAATCTCTCGACAAAGGCTTCCTTTCTAGGGCAATTGTTCTTGACATATCAAAGGCCTTGGATAAGGTATGGCACAAAGGCCTACTTCACAAGATTTCCAGCTACAGTATAACTGGAAATGTTTTCTCAATCATTAAATCATTTCTCTCTGATAGGCTCATAAGATTAGTGGTTTATGGGCAGAAATCAGAGGCCCACAGTATTAATGCTGGAGTCCCTCAGGGGTCCATCCTGGGCCCAACTCTCTTCTTAATCTACATCAATGATCTCCTAAAACACATACTTAAATCATTCGTTAACATCTATGTTGATGACACGATCATCTATGGCAACACATCAAAGGCTGTAAATGACAACATTCTCTCTGATTCTCTCTCCTCAGATCTTGAGCACGTGGTTCAGTGGGGGAAGAGGTGGCTGGTTACCTTTAATGCATCTAAAATCAAACTCCTATCATTACATCATCAACGCTCTGATCCCCATCTGGCATCGATTGAAATGAATGGCTCTCGTCTAGAGGAGGCTCCATGTTTTGATAAGCTACTGGGTTTGACATTTACTCCTGATCTGAAATGGAACACATACATCAAGTCTGTGGCCAAGGTCGCTGGGAAAATGGTGGGATCCTTCTATCGCTCCAGAAGATATTTCACTAATGATGCAATTCTCTATCTATATAAAAGCCAAGTACGTCCAAGGATGGAGTCCTGCAGCCACATCTGGGCAGGAGCTGCTAAAAACAGCCTATCCCGCCTTGACAGAGTACAAAATAGACTTCGTGGCTTGGTGGGGCATGCCCTTTTTTCTTCCCTGCAGCCTCACTCCCACAGAAGAGACGTTGTGAGCCTGTCTTTGTCTTATCATTATTTTCATAGCAAGTGCTCGGCTGAGCTACATTCTCTGGTCCCCCCTCAGCAATCTTTCACGAAAAACACCCGACTAGCTGAAATCACTGTCAATAATTTTCCCCACTCTTTATCTGTGCCAAAACCAAAAACCAATTGGAGCTCAGATGAGCACTTGCCATGGAAGTAATGATAAAACAAAGACAAGCGATTCTGTGGTATTTTCCCTTTTTCACTCCCTGAGTGTTTTTAAAAGGAGAAGTTATTTGCCCCTTGTTTATATTCTTGTCGCCCCACGTTTTTGGGACGTAATTTTTTTTAATTATTGTTTAAATATTTTCTATATGCATAAAATTAAGTTATTTATAGACATGCATAATGTTATGCACGTCAATAAATATTTAAAATATTAAATTTATTAAAAACAAATTTATTACTAATTTATTTGCATCATAGATGAAATTATTAAATTTATTTTCATCATAGATAAAATTATTAAATGTATTTATATCATAGATAAAATTATTGAATTTATTTACCTCATAGATAAAATTATTAAATTTATTTTCATCATAGATAAAATTATTAAATGTATTTATATCATAGATAAAATTATTAAATTTATTTACATCATAGATAAAATTATTAAATTAATTTACATCATAGATAAAATAATTACATTTATTTACATCATAGATAAAATTATATAAATTTATTTACATCATAGATAAAATTATTAAATTTATTTACATCATAGATAAAATTATTAAATTTATTTTCATCATAGATAAAATTATTAAATTTATTTTCATCATAGACAAAATTATTAAATTTATTTAAATCACAGATTAAATTATTAAATTTATTTACATCATAGATAAAATAATTAAATTTATTTACATCATAGATAAAATTATATAAATTTATTTTCATCATAGATAAAATTATTAGATTTATTTACATCATAGATAAAATTATTAAATTTATTTACATCATAGATAAAATTATTAAATTTATTTTCATCATAGATAACATTATTAAATTTATTTACATCATAGATAAAATAATTAAATTTATTTACATCACAGATAAAATTATTAAATTTATTTACATCAAAGATAAAATTATTAAATTTATTTACATCATAGATAAAATTATATAAATTTATTTTCATCATAGATAAAATTATTAAATTTATTTACATCATAGATAAAATTATATAAATTTATTTACATCATAGATAAAATTATTAAATTTATTTACATCATAGATAAAATTATTAAATTTATTTACATCATAGATAAAATTATTAAATTTATTTACATCATAGATAAAATTATATAAATTTATTTATATCATAGATAAAATTATTAAATTTATTTACATCATAGATAAAATTATATAAATTTATTTTCATCATAGATAAAATTATTACATTTATTTACATCATAGTTAAAATTATTAAATTTATTTACATCATAGATAAAATTATATAAATTTATTTTCATCATAGATAAAATTATTACATTTATTTACATCATAGATAAAATTATTAAATTTATTTTCATCATAGATAAAATAATTAAATTTATTTAAATCACAGATTAAATTATTAAATTTATTTACATCATATATAAAATTATAAAATTTAATTACATAATTTTATCTATAATGTAAATAAATTTAATAATTTTATTTATGATGTACATAAATTTATATTATTTTATCTTTGATGTAAATAAATTTAATAATTTTATCCATGATCTACATAAATTTACTAATTTTATCTATGATGTAAATAAATTTAATAATTTTATCTATGATGTAAATAAATTTAATAATTTTCTCTATGATGATCATGATTTCAATAATTTTATCTATGATGAAAATAAATTTAATAATTTTATCCATGATGTAAATAAATTTAATAATTTTATCTATGATGTAAATAAATTTAATAATTTTATCTATGATGAAAACAAATTTAATAATTTTATCTATGATGTAAATAAATTAAATAATTTTGTCGATGATGATCTAAAATTTAATAATTTTATCCATGATGTAATTAAATTTGATAATTTTATCTATGATGTAACCAAATTTATCATTTTATCTATGATGTAAATAAATTTAATAATTCTGTCTATGATGTAAATAAATTTAATAATTTTGTCTATGATGTAAATAAATTTAATAATTTTATCTATGATGTAAATAAATTTAATAATTTTATCTATGATGTAAATAAATTTAATAATTTTATCTATGTTGTAAATAAATTTAATAATTTTATCTATGATGTAAATAAATTTCATGATTTTGTCTATGATGTAAACAAATTAAAAAATTTTGTCTATGATGTAAATAAATTTAATATCTATGATGTAAATAACTTTCATAATTTTATCTATGATGTAAATAAATTTAACAATTTTATCTATAATGTAAATAAATTTAATAATTTTATCTATGATGATCATAAATTTCATATTTTTATCTATGATGTAAATAAATTTAACAATTTTGTTTATGATGAAAACAAATTTAATAATTTTATTAATGATGAAAATCAATTAATTAATTTTATCTATGATGTAAATAAATTAAATAATTTTATCTATGATGAAAATGAATTTATATAATTCTATCTATAATGTAAATTAATTTAATAATTTTATCTATGATGAACATAAATTTATATAATTTTATCTATAATGTAAATAAATTTAATAATTTTATCTACGATGAAAATAAATTTAATAATTTTATCTATAATGTAAACAAATTGAATAATTTAATCTATGATGTAAACAAATTTAATAATTTTATCTATATTGTAATTAAATTTAATAATGTTATCTATGATGAACATGAATTTAAACATTTTATCTATGATGTAAATAAATTTATATACTTTTATCTGTGATGTAAATGAATTTATATAATTTTATCTATGATGTACATAAATTTAATAATTTTATCTATGATATAATTTTATCTATGATGTAAATAAATGTAATAATTTTATCTATGATGTAAATAAATTTAATAATTGTATCTATGATATAAACAAATTTAATAATCTTATCTATGATGCAAATATATTTAATAATTTTATATATGATGTAAATAAATTCAATAATTTTGTCAATGATGAAAATAAATTTTAAAATTTTATCCATGATCTAAATAAATTTAATAATTTTATCTATGATTTAAATAAATTTAATAATTTTATCTATGATGAAAACAAATTTAATAATTTTATCTATGATGTAAATAAATTTAATAATTTTATCTATGATGTAAATAAATTAAATAATTTTATCTATGTTGCAAATACATTTAATAATTATATCCATGATGTAAATAAATGTAATAATTTTATCTATGATGTAAATAAATTTAATAATTTTATCTTTGATGTAAATAAATTTAATAATTTTATCTCTGATGATCATAAATTTAATAATTCTATCTATGATGAAAATAAATTTAATAATTTTGTCTATGATGTAAATAAATTTAATAATTTTGTCTATGATGTAAACAAATTTAATAATCTTGTCTATGATGTAAATAAATTTAAGAATTTTGTCTATGATGTAAATAAATTTAATAATTTTATCTATGATGTAAATAACTTTCATAATTTTATCTATGATGTAAAAAAATTTAATAATTTTGTCTATGATGATCATAAATGTAATCATTTTATCTATAATGTAAATAAATTTAATAATTTTGTCTATGATGATCTAAAATTTAATTATTTAATCTATGATGTAAATAAATTTAATAATTTTATCTGTAATGTAAATAAATTTAATAATTTTATCTATGATGTAAATAAATTTAGATATTTATCTATGATGTAAATAATTGTATCTATGATATAAATAAATTTAATAATTTTATCTATGATGTAAATAATAACAATTTTATCTATGATGTAAATACATTTATATAATTTTATCTATGATGAAAACAAATCTAATACTTGTATCTATAATATAAATAAATTTAATAATTTTGTCTATGATGATCATGATTTCAATAATTTTATCTATGATGAAAATAAATGTAATAATTTTATCTATGATATAAATAAATTAATTAATTTTATCAATGATGTAAATAAATTTAATAATTTTATATATGATGTAAATAAATTTAATAATTTTATCTATGATGTAAATAAATTAAATAATTTCATCTATGATGACAATAAATGTAATAATTTTGTTTATGATGAAAATAAAGTTAATAATTTTATCTATGATGAACATAAATTTATATAATTTTATCTATAATGTAAATAAATTTAATAATTTTATCTACGATGAAAATAAATTTAATAATTTTATCTATAATGTAAACAAATTGAATAATTTAATCTATGATGTAAACAAATTTAATAATTTTATCTATATTGTAATTAAATTTAATAATGTTATCTATGATGAACATGAATTTAAACATTTTATCTATGATGTAAATAAATTTATATACTTTTATCTGTGATGTAAATGAATTTATATAATTTTATCTATGATGTACATAAATTTAATAATTTTATCTATGATATAATTTTATCTATGATGTAAATAAATGTAATAATTTTATCTATGATGTAAATAAATTTAATAATTGTATCTATGATATAAACAAATTTAATAATCTTATCTATGATGCAAATATATTTAATAATTTTATATATGATGTAAATAAATTCAATAATTTTGTCAATGATGAAAATAAATTTTAAAATTTTATCCATGATCTAAATAAATTTAATAATTTTATCTATGATTTAAATAAATTTAATAATTTTATCTATGATGAAAACAAATTTAATAATTTTATCTATGATGTAAATAAATTTAATAATTTTATCTATGATGTAAATAAATTAAATAATTTTATCTATGTTGCAAATACATTTAATAATTATATCCATGATGTAAATAAATGTAATAATTTTATCTATGATGTAAATAAATTTAATAATTTTATCTTTGATGTAAATAAATTTAATAATTTTATCTCTGATGATCATAAATTTAATAATTCTATCTATGATGAAAATAAATTTAATAATTTTGTCTATGATGTAAATAAATTTAATAATTTTGTCTATGATGTAAACAAATTTAATAATCTTGTCTATGATGTAAATAAATTTAAGAATTTTGTCTATGATGTAAATAAATTTAATAATTTTATCTATGATGTAAATAACTTTCATAATTTTATCTATGATGTAAATAAATTTAATAATTTTGTCTATGATGATCATAAATGTAATCATTTTATCTATAATGTAAATAAATTTAATAATTTTGTCTATGATGATCTAAAATTTAATTATTTAATCTATGATGTAAATAAATTTAATAATTTTATCTGTAATGTAAATAAATTTAATAATTTTATCTATGATGTAAATAAATTTAGATATTTATCTATGATGTAAATAATTGTATCTATGATATAAATAAATTTAATAATTTTATCTATGATGTAAATAATAACAATTTTATCTATGATGTAAATACATTTATATAATTTTATCTATGATGAAAACAAATCTAATACTTGTATCTATAATATAAATAAATTTAATAATTTTGTCTATGATGATCATGATTTCAATAATTTTATCTATGATGAAAATAAATGTAATAATTTTATCTATGATATAAATAAATTAATTAATTTTATCAATGATGTAAATAAATTTAATAATTTTATATATGATGTAAATAAATTTAATAATTTTATCTATGATGTAAATAAATTAAATAATTTCATCTATGATGACAATAAATGTAATAATTTTGTTTATGATGAAAATAAAGTTAATAATTTTATCTATGATGAACATAAATTTCATATTTTTATCTATGATGCAAATAAATTTAATGACTTTATCTATGATGTAAAGAAATTCAATAATTTTATCTATGATGAAAATAAATTTAATAATTTTGTCTATGATGTAAACAATATTAATAATTTTGTCTATGATGTAAATAAATTTAATAATTTAATCTTTGATGATAATAAATGTAATAATTTAATCTATGATGTAAATAAATTTAAGAATTTTATCTAAGATGTCAATAAATTTAATATCTATGATGTAAATAACTTTCATAATTTTATCTATGATGTAAATAAATTTAACAATTTTATCTATAATGTAAATAAATTTAATAATTTTATCTATGATGTAAATAAATTTAATAATTTTGTCTATGATGTAAACAAATTTAATAATTTTGTCTATGATGTAAATACATTTAATAATTTTATCTATGATGTAAATAAATTTAATAATTTTGTCTATGATGTAAACAAATGAAAATAAATTTAATAATTTTGTCTATGATGTAAATAAATTTAATAATTTTGTCTATGATGTAAACAAATTTAATAATTTTATCTATGATGTAAATAAATTTAATAATTTTGTCTATGATGTAAACAAATTTAATAATTTTATCTATGATGTAAATAAATTTAATAATTTTGTGTATGATGTAAATAAATTTAATAATTTTATCTATGATGTAAACAAATTTAATCATTTTATCTATGATGTAAATAAATTTAATAATTTTGTCTATGATGAAAATAAATTTAATAATTTTGTCTATGATGTAAATAAATTTAATAATTTTGTCTATGATGTAAACAAATTAAATAATTTTATCTATAATGTAAATAAATTTAATAATTTTGTCTATGATGTAAACAAATTTAATAATTTTATCTATGATGTAAATAAATTTAATAATTTTGTCTATGATGTAAACAAATTTAATAATTTTATCTATGATGTAAATAAATTTAATAATTTTGTCTATGATGTAAATAAATTTAATAATTTTCTCTATGATGTACACAAATTTAATAATTTTGTCTATGATGTAAATAAATTTAAGAATTTTGTCTATGATGTAAATAAATTTAATAATTTTATCTATGATGTAAATAACTTTCATAATTTTATCTATGATGTAAAAAAATTTAATAATTCTGTCTCTGATGATCATACATTTAATAATTTTATCTATGATGTAAATAAATTTAATAATTTTGTCTATGATGTAAATAGATTTAATAATTTTATCTGTAATGTAAATAAATTTAGTAATTTTATCTATGATGTAAATAAATTTAATAATTTATCTATGATGTAAATAATTGTATCTATGATATAAATAAATTTAATAATTTTATCTATGGTGTAAATACCTTTATATAATTTTATCTATGATGAAAACAAATCTAATACATGTATCTATGATGTAAATAAATTTAATAATTTTGTCTATGATAATCTAAAATTTAATAATTTTATCCATGATGTAAACAAATTTAATAATTTTATCTATGATGTAAATAATTATAATAATTTTATCTATGATGAAAATTAATTTAATAATTTTGTCTATGATGTAAATAAATTTAATAATTTTATGTATGATGTACATAAATTTAATAATTTTATCTATGTTGTAAATAAATTGAATAATTTTATCTATGATGTAAATAAATTTAATAATTTTATCTATGATGTAAATACATTTAATAATTTTATCTTTGATGATCATAAATGTAATAATTTTATCTATGATGTAAATAAATTTAAGAATTTTATCTAAGATGTCAATAAATTTAATATCTATGATGTAAATAACTTTCATAATTTTATCTATGATGTAAATAAATTTAACAATTTTATCTATAATGTAAATAAATTTAATAATTTTATCTATGATGATCATAAATTTCATATTTTTATCTATGATGTAAATAAATTTAACAATTTTGTTTATGATGAAAACAAATTTAATAATTTTATTAATGATGAAAATCAATTAATTAATTTTCTCTATGATGTAAATAAATTTAATAATTTTATCTATGATGAAAATGAATTTATATAATTCTATCTATAATGTAAATAAATTTAATAATTTTATCTATGATGAACATAAATTTATATAATTTTATCTATAATGTAAATAAATTTAATAATTTTATCTACGATGAAAATAAATTTAATACTGTTATCTATAATGTAAACAAATTGAATAATTTAATCTATGATGTAAACAAATTTAATAATTTTATCTATATTGTAATTAAATTTAATAATGTTATCTATGATGAACATGAATTTAAACATTTTATCTATGATGTAAATAAATTTATATACTTTTATCTGTGATGTAAATGAATTTATATACTTTTATCTGTGATGTAAATGAATTTATATAATTTTATCTATGATGTACATAAATTTAATAATTTTATCAATGATGTAAATCAATTTATATAATTTTATCTATGATGTAAATAAATGTAATAATTTTGTCTATGATGTAAATAAATTTAATAATTGTATCTATGATATAAACAAATTTAATAATCTTATCTATGATGCAAATAAATTTAATAATTTTATCTATGATGTAAATAAATTCAATAATTTTGTCAATGATGAAAATAAATTTTAACATTTTATCCATGATGTAAATAAATTTAATAATTTTATCTATGATTTAAATAACTTTAATAATTTTATCTATGATGAAAACAAATTTAATAATTTTATCTATGATGTAAATAAATTTAATAATTTTGTCTATGATGTAAACAAATTTAATAATTTTATCTATGATGTAAATAAATTTAATAATTTTGTGTATGATGTAAATAAATTTAATAATTTTATCTATGATGAAAACAAATTTAATAATTTTATCTATGATGTAAATAAATTTAATCATTTTGTCTATGATGTAAATAAATTTAAAAATTTTATCTATGTTGCAAATACATTTAATAATTATATCCATGATGTAAATAAATGTAATAATTTTATCTATGATGTAAATAAATTTAATAATTTTATCTTTGATGTAAATAAATTTAATAATTTTATCTCTGATGATCATAAATTTAATAATTTTATCTATGATGAAAATAAATTTAATAATTTTGTCTATGATGTAAATAAATTTAATAATTTTGTCTATGATGTAAACAAATGTAATAATCTTGTCTATGATGTAAATAAATTTAAGAATTTTGTCTATGATGTAAATAAATTTAATAATTTTATCTATGATGTAAATAAATAACTTTCATAATTTTATCTATGATGTAAAAAAATTTAATAATTTTGTCTATGATGATCATAAATGTAATCATTTTATCTATAATGTAAATAAATTTAATAATTTTGTCTATGATGATCTAAAGTTTAATAATTTAATCTATGATGTAAATAAATTTAATAATTTTATCTGTAATGTAAATAAATTTAATAATTTTATCTATGATGTAAATAAATTTAGATATTTATCTATGATGTAAATAATTGTATCTATGATATAAATAAATTTAATAATTTTATCTATGATGTAAAAAATAACAATTTTATCTATGATGTAAATACATTTATATAATTTTATCTATGATGAAAACAAATCTAATACTTGTATCTATGATATAAATAAATTTAATAATTTTGTCTATGATGATCATGATTTCAATAATTTTATCTATGATGAAAATAAATTTAATAATTTTATCCATGATATAAATAAATTAATTAATTTTATCAATGATGTAAATAAATTTAATAATTTGATATATGATGTAAATAAATTTAATAATTTTATCTATGATGTAAATAAATTAAATAATTTCATCTATGATGACAATAAATGTAATAATTTTGTTTATGATGAAAATAAAGTTAATAATTTTATCTATGATGAACATAAATTTCATATTTTTATCTATGATGCAAATAAATTTAATAATTTTATCTATGATGTAAATAAATTCAATAATTTTATCTATGATGAAAATAAATTTAATAATTTTATCTATGATGAAAATAAATTTAATAATTTTGACTATGATATAAATAAATTGAATAAATTTGTCTATGATGTAAACAAATTTAATAATTTTATCTATGATGTAAATAAATTTAATAATTTTGTCTATGAAGTAAACAAATTTTATAATTTTGTCTATGATGTAAATACATTTAATTATTTTATCTATGATGTAAATAAATTTAATAATTTTGTCTATGATGTAAACAAATTTAATAATTTTATCTATGATGAAAATAAATTTAATAATTTTGTCTATGATGTAAATAAATTTAATAATTTTGTCTATGATGTAAACAAATTTAATAATTTTATCTATGATGTAAATAAATTTAATAATTTTGTCTATGATGTAAACAAATTTAATAATTTTATCTATGATGTAAATAAATTTAATAATTTTGTCTATGATGTAAATAAATTTAATAATTTTATCTATGATGTAAACAAATTTAATAATTTTATCTATGATGTAAATAAATTTAATAATTTTGTCTATGATGAAAATAAATTTAATAATTTTGTCTATGATGTAAATAAATTTAATAATTTTGTCTATGATGTAAACAAATTTAATAATTTTATCTATGATGTAAATAAATTTAATAATTTTGTCTATGATGTAAATAAATTTAATAATTTTCTCTATGATGTACACAAATTTAATAATTTTGTCTATGATGTAAATAAATTTAAGAATTTTGTCTATGATGTAAATAAATTTAATAATTTTATCTATGATGTAAATAACTTTCATAATTTTATCTATGATGTAAAAAAATTTAATAATTCTGTCTCTGATGATCATACATTTAATAATTTTATCTATGATGTAAATAAATTTAATAATTTTGTCAATGATGTAAATAGATTTAATAATTTTATCTGTAATGTAAATAAATTTAATAATTTTATCTATGATGTAAATAAATTTAATAATTTATCTATGATGTAAATAATTGTATCTATGATATAAATAAATTTAATAATTTTATCTATGGTGTAAATACCTTTATATAATTTTATCTATGATGAAAACAAATCTAATACATGTATCTATGATGTAAATAAATTTAATAATTTTGTCTATGATAATCTAAAATTTAATAATTTTATCCATGATGTAAATAAATTTAATAATTTTATCCATGATGTAAACAAATTTAATAATTTTATCTATGATGTAAATAATTATAATAATTTTATCTATGATGAAAATTAATTTAATAATTTTGTCTATGATGTAAATAAATTTAATAATTTTATCTATGATGTACATAAATTTAATAATTTTATCTATGTTGTAAATAAATTGAATAATTTTATCTATGATGTAAATAAATTTAATAATTTTATCTATGATGTAAATACATTTAATAATTTTATCTTTGATGATCATAAATGTAATAATTTTATCTATGATGTAAATAAATTTAAGAATTTTATCTAAGATGTCAATAAATTTAATATCTATGATGTAAATAACTTTCATAATTTTATCTATGATGTAAATAAATTTAACAATTTTATCTATAATGTAAATAAATTTAATAATTTTATCTATGATGATCATAAATTTCATATTTTTATCTATGATGTAAATAAATTTAACAATTTTGTTTATGATGAAAACAAATTTAATAATTTTATTAATGATGAAAATCAATTAATTAATTTTCTCTATGATGTAAATAAATTTAATAATTTTATCTATGATGAAAATGAATTTATATAATTCTATCTATAATGTAAATAAATTTAATAATTTTATCTATGATGAACATAAATTTATATAATTTTATCTATAATGTAAATAAATTTAATAATTTTATCTACGATGAAAATAAATTTAATACTGTT
This sequence comes from Euprymna scolopes, assembly GCF_053919585.1. Lineage (NCBI taxonomy): Eukaryota > Metazoa > Mollusca > Cephalopoda > Sepiida > Sepiolidae > Euprymna > Euprymna scolopes. Next base: position 142,635,149 of record NC_136527.1, read on the forward strand.
ATCTATAATGTAAACAAATTGTATAATTTAATCTATGATGTAAACAAATTTAATAATTTTATCTATATTGTAATTAAATTTAATAATGTTATCTATGATGAACATGAATTTAAACATTTTATCTATGATGTAAATAAATTTATATACTTTTATCTGTGATGTAAATGAATTTATATACTTTTATCTGTGATGTAAATGAATTTATATAATTTTATCTATGATGTACATAAATTTAATAATTTTATCAATGATGTAAATCAATTTATATAATTTTATCTATGATGTAAATAAATGTAATAATTTTGTCTATGATGTAAATAAATTTAATAATTGTATCTATGATATAAACAAATTTAATAATCTTATCTATGATGCAAATAAATTTAATAATTTTATCTATGATGTAAATAAATTCAATAATTTTGTCAATGATGAAAATAAATTTTAACATTTTATCCATGATGTAAATAAATTTAATAATTTTATCTATGATTTAAATAACTTTAATAATTTTATCTATGATGAAAACAAATTTAATAATTTTATCTATGATGTAAATAAATTTAATAATTTTGTCTATGATGTAAACAAATTTAATAATTTTATCTATGATGTAAATAAATTTAATAATTTTGTGTATGATGTAAATAAATTTAATAATTTTATCTATGATGTAAACAAATTTAATAATTTTATCTATGATGTAAATAAATTTAATAATTTTGTCTATGATGAAAATAAATTTAATAATTTTGTCTATGATGTAAACAAATTAAATAATTTTATCTATAATGTAAATAAATTTAATAATTTTGTCTATGATGTAAACAAATTTAATAATTTTATCTATGATGTAAATAAATTTAATAATTTTGTCTATGATGTAAACAAATTTAATAATTTTATCTATGATGTAAATAAATTTAATAATTTTGTCTATGATGTAAATAAATTTAATAATTTTCTCTATGATGTACACAAATATAATAATTTTGTCTATGATGTAAATAAATTTAATAATTTTATCTATGTTGCAAATACATTTAATAATTATATCCATGATGTAAATAAATGTAATAATTTTATCTATGATGTAAATAAATTTAATAATTTTATCTTTGATGTAAATAAATTTAATAATTTTATCTCTGATGATCATAAATTTAATAATTTTATCTATGATGAAAATAAATTTAATAATTTTGTCTATGATGTAAATAAATTTAATAATTTTGTCTATGATGTAAACAAATGTAATAATCTTGTCTATGATGTAAATAAATTTAAGAATTTTGTCTATGATGTAAATAAATTTAATAATTTTATCTATGATGTAAATAACTTTCATAATTTTATCTATGATGTAAAAAAATTTAATAATTTTGTCTATGATGATCATAAATGTAATCATTTTATCTATAATGTAAATAAATTTAATAATTTTGTCTATGATGATCTAAAGTTTAATAATTTAATCTATGATGTAAATAAATTTAAAAATTTTATCTGTAATGTAAATAAATTTAATAATTTTATCTATGATGTAAATAAATTTAGATATTTATCTATGATGTAAATAATTGTATCTATGATATAAATAAATTTAATAATTTTATCTATGATGTAAAAAATAACAATTTTATCTATGATGTAAATACATTTATATAATTTTATCTATGATGAAAACAAATCTAATTCTTGTATCTATGATATAAATAAATTTAATAATTTTGTCTATGATGATCATGATTTCAATAATTTTATCTATGATGAAAATAAATTTAATAATTTTATCCATGATATAAATAAATTAATTAATTTTATCAATGATGTAAATAAATTTAATAATTTGATATATGATGTAAATAAATTTAATAATTTTATCTATGATGTAAATAAATTAAATAATTTCATCTATGATGACAATAAATGTAATAATTTTGTTTATGATGAAAATAAAGTTAATAATTTTATCTATGATGAACATAAATTTCATATTTTTATCTATGATGCAAATAAATTTAATAATTTTATCTATGATGTAAATAAATTCAATAATTTTATCTATGATGAAAATAAATTTAATAATTTTATCTATGATGAAAATAAATTTAATAATTTTGACTATGATATAAATAAATTGAATAAATTTGTCTATGATGTAAACAAATTTAATAATTTTATCTATGATGTAAATAAATTTAATAATTTTGTCTATGAAGTAAACAAATTTTATAATTTTGTCTATGATGTAAATACATTTAATAATTTTATCTATGATGTAAATAAATTTAATAATTTTGTCTATGATGTAAACAAATTTAATAATTTTATCTATGATTAAAATAAATTTAATAATTTTGTCTATGATGTAAATAAATTTAATAATTTTGTCTATGATGTAAACAAATTTAATAATTTTATCTATGATGTAAATAAATTTAATAATTTTGTCTATGATGTAAACAAATTTAATAATTTTATCTATGATGTAAATAAATTTAATAATTTTGTCTATGATGTAAATAAATTTAATAATTTTATCTATGATGTAAACAAATTTAATAATTTTATCTATGATGTAAATAAATTTAATAATTTTGTCTATGATGAAAATAAATTTAATAATTTTGTCTATGATGTAAATAAATTTAATAATTTTGTCTATGATGTAAACAAATTTAATAATTTTATCTATGATGAAAATAAATTTAATAATTTTATCTATGATGAAAATAAATTTAATAATTTTGACTATGATATAAATAAATTGAATAAATTTGTCTATGATGTAAACAAATTTAATAATTTTATCTATGATGTAAATAAATTTAATAATTTTGTCTATGAAGTAAACAAATTTTATAATTTTGTCTATGATGTAAATACATTTAATAATTTTATCTATGATGTAAATAAATTTAATAATTTTGTCTATGATGTAAACAAATTTAATAATTTTATCTATGATGAAAATAAATTTAATAATTTGTCTATGATGTAAATAAATTTAATAATTTTGTCTATGATGTAAACAAATTTAATAATTTTATCTATGATGTAAATAAATTTAATAATTTTGTCTATGATGTAAACAAATTTAATAATTTTATCTATGATGTAAATAAATTTAATAATTTTGTCTATGGTGTAAATAAATTTAATAATTTTATCTATGATGTAAACAAATTTAATAATTTTATCTATGATGTAAATAAATTTAATAATTTTGTCTATGATGAAAATAAATTTAATAATTTTGTCTATGATGTAAATAAATTTAATAATTTTGTCTATGATGTAACCAAATTTAATAATTTTATCTATGATGTAAATAAATTTAATAATTTTGTCTATGATGTAAACAAATTTTATAATTTTATCTATGATGTAAATAAATTTAATAATTTTGTCTATGATGTAAATAAATTTAATAATTTTCTCTATGATGTACACAAATTTAATAATTTTGTCTATGATGTAAATAAATTTAAGAATTTTATCTATGATGAAAATAAATTTAATAATTTTATCTATGATGTAAATAACTTTCATAATTTTATCTATGATGTAAAAAAATTTAATAATTTTGTCTCTGATGATCATAAATTTAATAATTTTATCTATGATGTAAATAAATTTAATAATTTTGTCTATGATGTAAATAGATTTAATAATTTTATCTGTAATGTAAATAAATTTAATAATTTTATCTATGATGTAAATAAATTTAATAATTTATCTATGATGTAAATAATTGTATCTATGATATAAATAAATTTAATAATTTTATCTATGATGTAAATAATAACAATTTTATCTATGGTGTAAATACCTTTATATAATTTTATCTATGATGAAAACAAATCTAATACATGTATCTATAATGTAAATAAATTTAATAATTTTGTCTATGATAATCTAAAATTTAATAATTTTATCCATGATGTAAATAAATTTAATAATTTTATCCATGATGTAAACAAATTTAATAATTTTATCTATGATGTAAATAATTATAATAATTTTATCTATGATGAAAATAAATTTAATAATTTTGTCTATGATGTAAATAAATTTAATAATTTTATCTATGATGTAAATTAATTTAATAATTTTATCTATGTTGTAAATAAATTGAATAATTTTATCTATGATGTAAATAAATTTAATAATTTTATCTATGATGTAAATAATTATAATAATTTTATCTATGATGAAAATAAATTTAATAATTTTATCTATGATGTAAATAAATTTAATAATTTTATCTATGATGTAAACAAATTTAATAATTTTATCTATGATGTAAATAATTATAATAATTTTATCCATGATGAAAATAAATTTAATAATTTTATCTATGATGTAAATAAATTACATAATTTTATCGATGATGTAAATAAATGTAATAATTTTGTCTATGATGTAAATAAATTTAATAATTTTATCTACGATGAAAATAAATTTAATAATTTTATCTATAATGTAAACAAATTTAATAATTTTATCTATGATGTAAACAAATTTAATAATTTTATCTATAATGTAAATAAATTTTATAATTTTATCTATGATGAAAACAGATTTAATAATTTTATCTATGATGTAAATAAATTTCCTCATTTTGTCTATGATGATCGAAAATTTAATAATTTTATCCATGATGTAAATAAATTTGATAATTTTATCTATGATGTGACAAAATTTATCATTTTATCTATGATGTAAATCAAATTAAATAATTTCATCTATTATGTAAATAAATTTAATAATTTTATCTATGATGTAAATAATTATAATAATTTTATCTATGATAAAAATAAATTCAATAATTTTATCTATGATGTAAATAAATTTAATAATTTTATCTATGATGTAAATAAATTTAATAATTTTATGTTTGATGATCATAAATGTCATAATTTTATCTATGATGTAAATAAATTTAAGAATTTTATATAAGATGTAAATAAATTTAATAATTTTATTTATGATGTAAATAAATTTAATAATTTTATCTATGTTGTAAATAAATTTAATAATTTTGTCTATGATGTAAACAAATTTAATAATTTTGTCTGTGATGTAAATAAATTTAATAATTTTATGTATGATGTAAATAACTTTCATAATTTTATCTATGATGTAAACAAATTTAACAATTTTATCTATAATGTAAATAAATTTAATAATTTTATCTATGATGATCATAAATGTAATAATTTTATCTATGATGTAAATAAATTTAAGAATTTTATCTAAGATTTAAATAAATTTAACAATTTTGTTTATGATGAAAATAAATTTAATAATTTTATTTATGATGAAAATCAATTAATTAATTTTATCTATGATGAAAATAAATTTAATAATTTTATCTATGATGAAAATGAATTTATATAATTCTATCTATAATGTAAATGAATTTAATAATTTTATCTATGATGAAAATAAATTTATATATTTTCAAGAAAAAATACACGATTAAACCCGGTTCTCCAACTTCCAACGTAGACCCCTACTACCATGTCTCCTTCTCCAACATCAGGGGTCTACGTTCTAACCTTCCAGAGGTTGAAACCCAATTACAGGAGGCTAAACCAGACCTTTTATTTTTAAGTGAAACTGGCATTGGACAGGCTATTTCCCTAGAAGAGTTTGCAATTACAGGATACTCTAACTTAACTTCTAAATCTGACCCCCAAGGTTGCCATGGGCATGGAATATGTGCCTATATTAAAGATAGCTTTCCATGTGGGAGGGACATCTCCAGGGAAGATCCTAACTTACCCTATATGTGCATTTATATTTACTCTCTATCGCCCCCATAACAGCGAAGTTACTATCTTTCAAAGCATATCTGAGAAAATTGACCAAGTCCTTTCTACTTATCCTTCAGCTAACATTCACGTATGTGGAGACTTCAATGTTCACAACGTCGAATGGTTGACCCACTCAAACAAGACCGATGATGAGGGGAGGTTCTGTCATGATTTCTCCATTGCCTATGACCTCACTCAGATTGTTCAGGAACTCACCCGTGTGCCCGACAATGACGGCCAGTATGCGAGCCTACTAGACCTTTTTCTCACAACTTGCCCTGAACTATTTTCAGTTTCTGTTCTGTCGCCTCTTGGATCTTCCGACCACTCTGTTGTATCAATTAAGATAAAAATGAAATGTAATAAGTCCCCAGACGTACCTCTCCATCGTACAGTATATCGATACACTATAGCTGACTGGGATAGTTTCCGTACATTTATATCGGATCTTCCTCTGCGTTCCATGTTTAAAAAGGATGTGTCATCTATAGTATTAGACCTGACTGAATGGTTAATTACAGGTATTGACCATTTCATACCCTCTAAAAATTTTCAGCAAAAACCTAACAGCCAGCCATGGTTCTCTCCAGAATGTGCTGCTGCCATTGCGCACAGAAATCACTTTTTCCACTGCTTCAAACGTAATAGATGTATGGAAACTAAAGCCGTTTTCAGGACTGCCAGCAACCATTGTAAGAAAGTAATAAGGAACGCAAGAGAGTTGTATGCTCAATCTGTTAAGTCCAAAGTAGCTGAGCAGCGGCTTGGTTCCCACCAGTTTTGGCAAATAGCAAACAGAATCCTGAACAGAAGCGTGTGCTTCATCCCAACTATTATCAATGGACCTGAGGTAATCTCGTCAGCATCAGACAAAGCCAAACTCTTTGTCAAGAACTTTGCAGCTAATTCTACCCTTTGCGACCAAGACCGCCAACCCCCAATATTTCCCCCTGTATCAGAAAACACGCTATGTGATATACGTATATCTGTACGTGATGTTGCGAAGCTAATCAAAAACCTTGATTCGAGTAAAGCAACTGGCCCTGATGGTATTCCAATTATAGTACTCAAAAAACTTCAACCTGAATTAGCGCCCATACTTACAAAACTGTTTAAACGTTGTCTTAAGGAGAATAGTTTCCCATCTCCCTGGAAAATCTCATCAGTATGCCCTGTATTTAAGAAATCAGGTGATCGCTCATCCCCCTCTCAGTACAGGCCAATAAGTCTCCTGTGCGTCATGAGTAAGTTGCTAGAATCTGTGTTAAATACAGAAGTAATCAACCATCTCAACAAAAATAACCTTCTTAGTGACACTCAATATGGTTTCCGTTCTGCTAGATCTACAGCAGATGTGCTTACAGTTATATCTCATAGGATTAGCAAATCTCTCGACGGTGGGAATCTTTCTAGGGCAATTGCTCTTGACATATCTAAAGCCTTTGATAGGGTATGGCATAAAGGTTTACTTCATAAGATCGCTAGCTATGGTATAGCTGGAAAAGTCTTCTCAATTATTAAATCATTTCTTTCTGATAGGTTCATAAGAGTAGTAGTTGAGGGGCAAAAATCAGAAGCTCACAGTATTAATGCCGGTGTCCCTCAGGGATCTATCCTGGGCCCAACTCTTTTCCTGATCTACATTAATGATCTTCCAAATCATATCCTTACATCATTTGTAGACATTTATGCTGACGACACTACCATTTATGGTACCACATCTAAGACAGTAAACGATCAAGTTCTCTCCAATTCTCTCTCCTCTGATCTTGAGCACGTAGTACAATGGGGAAAGGAGTGGCTGGTTACTTTTAATGCATCTAAAACCAAGCTTCTCTCTTTACATCATCAACATTCTAATTCACATTTGTCATCAATTGAAATGAATGGCTCTCGTCTTCAGGAGGCCTCAAGTTTTGACAAGCTTCTGGGCTTGACCATTACTCCTGATCTTAAATGGAACACGTATATCAAATCTGTTGCCAAGGCCGCTGGAAAAATGGTGGGATCTTTCTATCGATCCAGTAGATATCTCACTGCTGATGCTATTCTCTACCTATATAAGAGCCAGGTACGTCCAAGGATGGAATACTGTTGCCACATCTGGGCAGGAGCTGCTAGAAAGGACTTGTCCTGCCTTGATAGAGTTCAAAATAGACTTCGTAGCCTCGTAGGAGATGTCCTTTTCTCCTCCTTGCAGCCTCTATCTCACAGAAGAGATGTTGCGAGTTTGTCTCTGATGTATCGTTATTTTCATGGAAAGTGTTCAACTGAGCTTCAATCTATGGTCCCCCCTCGCCAAACTTTCACAAGAAACATTCGTCTAGCTGTAAACACTATCAATAATTTCCCCCACTCTTTATCTGTGCCTAAACCTAAACGTAGATTCCATGAACAAAGCTTCTTTCTTAGAACTGCACGCCTGTGGAATTGTCTTCCGTTTTCCTGCTTTCCGGCTGACTACAATATGGTTGTGTTCAAGTCTAAAGTAAATAAGTTCTTGATGAGCCGTTCCATATAAGTTATTAAATTTACCAAATTTTCATTACTAATGATTACTATATTGACCAATTTCTACTGTACACTCTTTAACCCTTATCCTTGAGTGGCCTCTGGGCCTTGATAATGTGGTGATGCCTTTGTAACAAAAAAAAAACAAAAAAAAAACTATAATGTAACTAAATTTAATAATTTTATCTACGATGAAAATAAATTTAATAATTTTATCTATAATGTAAGCAAATTGAATAATTTTATCTATGATGTAAACAAATTTAATAATTTTATCTATAATGTAAATAAATTTAATAATTTTATCTATGATGAACATAAATTTAATAATTTTATTTATGATGTAAATAAATTTAATAATTTTATCTATGAAGAAAATAAATTTAAACATTTTATCTATGATGTAAATACATTTATATACTTTTATCTATGATGTAAATGAATTTATATAATTTTATCTATGATGTACATAAATTTAATAATTTTATCTATGATGTAAATAAATTTATATAATTTTATCTATGATGTAAATAAATTAAATAATTTTATCTATGATGTAAATAAATTTAATAATTGTATTTATGATATAAACAAATTTAATAATTTTATCTATGATGTAAATAAATTTAATAATTGTATCTATGATGATCATAAATGTAATAATTTTATCTATGATGTCAATAAATTTAATAATTTTGTCTATGATGACAATAAATTTAATAATTTTGTTAATGATGAAAATAAATTTAATAATTTTATCTATGATGAACATAAATTTCATATTTTTATCTATGATGCAAATAAATTTAATAATTTTATCTATGATGTAAATAAATTCAATAATTTTATCTATGATGAACATAAATTCAATAATTGTATCCATGATGTACATAAATTTAATAATTTTATCTATGATGTAAATAAATTTAATAATTTTATCTATGATGTAAATAAATTTAATAATTTTATCTATGATGAAAACAAATTTAATAATTTTATCTATGATGTAAATAAATTTAATCATTTTGTCTATGACGATCGAAAATTTAATAATTTTATCCATGATGTAAATAAATTTGATAATTTTATCTATGATGTGAAAAAATTTATCATTTTATCTATGATGTAAATCAAATTAAATAATTTTATCTATGATGTAAATAACTTTAATAAGTTTATCTATGATGTAAATAAATTTAATAATTTTATCTATGATGTAAATAAATTTAATAATTTTATCTATGATGTAAATAAATTTAATAATTTTATCTATGATGTAAATAAATTTAATAATTTTATCTATGATGTAACTAAATTTAATAATTTTATCTATGATGAAAATAAATTTTATAATTTTATCTATGTTAAAAATAAATTTAATAATTTTGTCTATGATGTAAATAAATCTAATAATTTTTTCTATGATGTAAACAAATTTAATAATTTTGTCTAAGATGTAAATAAATTTAATACTTTTATCTATGATGTAAATAAATGTAATACTTTTATCTCTGATGATCATAAATTAAATAATTTTATCTATGATGATCATAAATGTAATAATTTTATCTATGATGTAAATAAATTCAATAATTTTGTCTATGATGAGCTAAAATTTAACAATTTTATCTATGATGTAAATAAATTAAATAATTTGGATGAAAATAAATTTAATAATTTTATCTATGATGAACATACATTTCATATTTTTATCTATGATGCAAATAAATTTAATAATTTTATCTATGATGTAAATAAATTTGATAATTTTATCTATGCTGAAAATAAATTTTAATTTTATCTAGGATGACAATACATTTAATAATTCGCTCTATGATGTAAATAAATTTAATAATTTTATTCATGATGTAAATAAATCAATAATTTTGTCTATAATGTAAATACATTTAATAATTTTATATATGATGTAAATAAATTTAATAATTTTATCTATGATGTAAATACCTTTATATAATTTTATCTATGATGTACATAAATTTAATAATTTTATCTATGATGTAAATAAATTTAATAATTTTATATATGATGTAAATAAATTTAATAATTGTATCTATGATGTAAACAACTTTAATAATTTTATCTATGTTGTAAATACATTTCATAATTTTATCTATGATGTAACTAAATTTAATCATTTTATCTATGATGTAAATAAATTTAATTATGTTTTCTATGATGAAAATAAATTTAATAATTTTATCTATGATGTAAATAAATTTATATAATTTTATCTTTGATGAAAGCGAATCTAACAATTTTATCTATGATGTAAATAAATGTAATAATTTTATCTATGATGTAAATAAATTTAATACTTTTATCTATGATGTAAATAAATTTAAAAATTTTGTCTATGATGTAAATACATTTAATATTTTATCTATGATGTAAATAAATTTAATAATTTTATCTATGATGTAAATAAATTTAATTATGTTGTCTATGAAGAATCGCAAATTTAATAATTTTATCTATGATGAAAATAAATTAAATACTTTTATCTACGATGTAAATGAATTTAATAATTTTATCTATGATGTAAATAAATTTAATAATTTTATCTATGATGTAAATAAATTTTATAATGTTGTCTATGATGTAAATAAATTTAATAATTTTATCTGTGATGTAAACAAATTGAATAATTTGATCTATGATGTAAATAAATTTAATAATTTTATCCATGATGTAAATAAATTTAATAATATTATCTCTTATGAAAATAAATGTAATAATTTTATCTATGATGTAAATAAATTAATATAATTTTATCTATGATGACAATATATTTAATAATTTTATCTATGATCTAAATAAATTTCGAAATTTTATCTATGATGATGTAAAATTTAATAATTTTATCTATGATGAAAATGAATTTAATAATTTTATCTATGATGAAAATAAATTTAATAATTTTATCTATGATGTAAATAAATTTAATAATTTTATCTATGATGTAAATAAATTTGATTATGTTGTCTATGAAGAATCGCAAATTTAATAATTTTATCTGTGATGAAAATAAATTCAATAATTTTATCTACGATGTAAATAAATTTAATAATTTTATCTATGATTAAAATAAATTCAATAATTTTATCTATGATGTAAATAAATTTTATAATTTTATCTATGATGAAAATAAATTGAATAATTTTATCTATGATGTAAATAAATTTAATAATTTTATCTATGATGTAAATAAATTTAATAATCTTATCTCTAATGAAAATACATGTAATGATTTTATCTATGATGTAAATAAATTAATATAATTTTATCTTGCATGAAAATAAATTTAATAATTTATCTATGATGTAAATAAATTTCATAATTTTTCTATGATGTAAATAAATTTAATAATTTTACCTATGATGTAAATAAATTTAATAATTGTATTTATGATGTAAGTAAATTTAATAATTTTATCTATAATGTAAATAAATTTTATAATTTTATCTATGATGTAAATAAATTTATAAATTTTATCTATGATGTAAGTAAATTTAATCAGTTTATCTATGATGAAAATAAATTTATATAATTCTATCTATAATGTAAATAAATTTAATAATTTTATCTATGATGTACATAATAATAATTTTATCTATGATGTAAATACATTTATATAATTTTATCTATGATAAAAACAAATCTAATAATTATATTTATGATGTAAATAAAGTTAATAATTTTATCTATGATGTAAATAAACTTTATAATTTTATCTATGATGTAAATAAATGTAATAATTTTGTCTATGATGATCATGTTTTCAATAATTTTATCTATGATGAAAATAAATTTCAAAAATTTTATCTATGATGTAAATTAATTTAATAATTTTATCTATGATGTAAATAAATTTTATAGTTTATTTATGATGTAAATAAATTCAATAATTTTGTCTAAGATGATCATGATTTCAATAATATAATCTATGATGAAAATTAATTTAATAATTTAATCTATGATGTAAAAAATTTAATAATTGTGTCTATGATGAAAAAAAATTTTATAATTTTATCTATGATGTAAATAGATTTAATAATTTTATCTTTAATGAAAATAAATTTCATAATTTTATCTATGATGATGTAAAATTTCATAATTTTATCTATGATCAAAATTAATTTAATAAGTTTATCTATGATGTAAATTAATTTAATAATTTTATCTATGATGTAAATAAATTTAATAATTGTATCTATGATGTAAATAAATTTAATAATTTTATCTATGATGAAAATAAAATTTATAATTTTATCTATAATGTAAATAAATTTAATAACTTTATCTATGATGTAAATAAATTTAATAATTTTATCTATGATGAAAATAAATTCATATAATTCTATCTATAATGTAAATAAATTTTATAATTTTATATATGATGTAAACAATAATAATTTTATCTATGATGTAAATAAATTTAATACTTTTATCTATGATGTAAATAAATTTAATACTTTTATCTCTGATGATCATAAATTAAATAATTTTATCTATGATGATCATAAATGTAATAATTTTATCTATGATGTAAATAAATTCAATAATTTTGTCTATGATGAGCTAAAATTTAACAATTTTATCTATGATGTAAATAAATTAAATAATTTGGATGAAAATAAATTTAATAATTTTATCTATGATGAACATACATTTCATATTTTTATCTATGATGCAAATAAATTTAATAATTTTATCTATGATGTAAATAAATTTGATAATTTTATCTATGCTGAAAATAAATTTTAATTTTATCTAGGATGACAATACATTTAATAATTCGCTCTATGATGTAAATAAATTTAATAATTTTATTCATGATGTAAATAAATCAATAATTTTGTCTATAATGTAAATACATTTAATAATTTTATATATGATGTAAATAAATTTAATAATTTTATCTATGATGTAAATACCTTTATATAATTTTATCTATGATGTACATAAATTTAATAATTTTATCTATGATGTAAATAAATTTAATAATTTTATATATGATGTAAATAAATTTAATAATTGTATCTATGATGTAAACAACTTTAATAATTTTATCTATGTTGTAAATACATTTCATAATTTTATCTATGATGTAACTAAATTTAATCATTTTATCTATGATGTAAATAAATTTAATTATGTTTTCTATGATGAAAATAAATTTAATAATTTTATCTATGATGTAAATAAATTTATATAATTTTATCTTTGATGAAAGCGAATCTAACAATTTTATCTATGATGTAAATAAATGTAATAATTTTATCTATGATGTAAATAAATTTAATACTTTTATCTATGATGTAAATAAATTTAAAAATTTTGTCTATGATGTAAATACATTTAATAATTTTATCTATGATGTAAATAAATTTAATAATTTTATCTATGATGTAAATAAATTTAATTATGTTGTCTATTAAGAATCGCAAATTTAATAATTTTATCTATGATGAAAATAAATTAAATACTTTTATCTACGATGTAAATGAATTTAATAATTTTATCTATGATGTAAATAAATTTAATAATTTTATCTATGATGTAAATAAATTTTATAATGTTGTCTATGATGTAAATAAATTTAATAATTTTATCTGTGATGTAAATAAATTGAATAATTTGATCTATGATGTAAATAAATTTAATAATTTTATCCATGATGTAAATAAATTTAATAATATTATCTCTTATGAAAATAAATGTAATAATTTTATCTATGATGTAAATAAATTAATATAATTTTATCTATGATGACAATATATTTAATAATTTTATCTATGATCTAAATTAATTTCGAAATTTTATCTATGATGATGTAAAATTTAATAATTTTATCTATGATGAAAATGAATTTAATAATTTTATCTATGATGAAAATAAATTTAATAATTTTATCTATGATGTAAATAAATTTAATAATTTTATCTATGATGTAAATAAATTTGATTATGTTGTCTATGAAGAATCGCAAATTTAATAATTTTATCTGTGATGAAAATAAATTCAATAATTTTATCTACGATGTAAATAAATTTAATAATTTTATCTATGATTAAAATAAATTCAATAATTTTATCTATGATGTAAATAAATTTTATAATTTTATCTATGATGAAAATAAATTGAATAATTTTATCTATGATGTAAATAAATTTAATAATTTTATCTATGATGTAAATAAATTTAATAATCTTATCTCTAATGAAAATACATGTAATGATTTTATCTATGATGTAAATAAATTAATATAATTTTATCTTGCATGAAAATAAATTTAATAATTTATCTATGATGTAAATAAATTTCATAATTTTTCTATGATGTAAATAAATTTAATAATTTTACCTATGATGTAAATAAATTTAATAATTGTATTTATGATGTAAGTAAATTTAATAATTTTATCTATAATGTAAATAAATTTTATAATTTTATCTATGATGTAAATAAATTTATAAATTTTATCTATGATGTAAGTAAATTTAATCAGTTTATCTATGATGAAAATAAATTTATATAATTCTATCTATAATGTAAATAAATTTAATAATTTTATCTATGATGTAAATAATAATAATTTTATCTATGATGTAAATACATTTATATAATTTTATCTATGATAAAAACAAATCTAATAATTATATTTATGATGTAAATAAAGTTAATAATTTTATCTATGATGTAAATAAACTTTATAATTTTATCTATGATGTAAATAAATGTAATAATTTTGTCTATGATGATCATGTTTTCAATAATTTTATCTATGATGAAAACAAATTTCAAAAATTTTATCTATGATGTAAATTAATTTAATAATTTTATCTATGATGTAAATAAATTTTATAGTTTATTTATGATGTAAATAAATTCAATAATTTTGTCTAAGATGATCATGATTTCAATAATATAATCTATGATGAAAATTAATTTAATAATTTAATCTATGATGTAAAAAATTTAATAATTGTGTCTATGATGAAAAAATTTTTTATAATTTTATCTATGATGTAAATAGATTTAATAATTTTATCTTTAATGAAAATAAATTTCATAATTTTATCTATGATGATGTAAAATTTCATAATTTTATCTATGATCTAAATTAATTTAATAAGTTTATCTATGATGTAAATTAATTTAATAATTTTATCTATGATGTAAATAAATTTAATAATTGTATCTATGATGTAAATAAATTTAATAATTTTATCTATGATGAAAATAAAATTTATTATTTTATCTATAATGTAAATAAATTTAATAACTTTATCTATGATGTAAATAAATTTAATAATTTTATCTATGATGAAAATAAATTCATATAATTCTATCTATAATGTAAATAAATTTTATAATTTTATATATGATGTAAACAATAATAATTTTATCTATGATGTAAATAAATTTATATAATTTTATCTTTGATGAAAGCGAATCTAACAATTTTATCTATGATGTAAATAAATGTAATAATTTTATCTATGATGTAAATAAATTTAATACTTTTATCTGTGATGTAAATAAATTTAAAAATTTTGTCTATGATGTAAATACATTTAATAATTTTATCTATGATGTAAATAAATTTAATAATTTTATCTATGATGTAAATAAATTTAATTATGTTGTCTATGAAGAATCGCAAATTTAATAATTTTATCTATGATGAAAATAAATTAAATACTTTTATCTACGATGTAAATGAATTTAATAATTTTATCTATGATATAAATAAATTTAATAATTTTATCTATGATGTAAATAAATTTTATAATGTTGTCTATGATGTAAATAAATTTAATAATTTTATCTGTGATGTAAACAAATTGAATAATTTGATCTATGATGTAAATAAATTTAATAATTTTATCCATGATGTAAATAAATTTAATAATATTATCTCTTATGAAAATAAATGTAATAATTTTATCTATGATGTAAATAAATTAATATAATTTTATCTATGATGACAATATATTTAATAATTTTATCTATGATCTAAATAAATTTCGAAATTTTATCTATGATGATGTAAAATTTAATAATTTGATCTATGATGAAAATGAATTTAATAATTTTATCTATGATGAAAATAAATTTAATAATTTTATCTATGATGTAAATAAATTTAATAATTTTATCTATGATGTAAATAAATTTGATTATGTTGTCTATGAAGAATCGCAAATTTAATAATTTTATCTGTGATGAAAATAAATTCAATAATTTTATCTACGATGTAAATAAATTTAATAATTTTATCTATGATTAAAATAAATTCAATAATTTTATCTATGATGTAAATAAATTTTATAATTTTATCTATGATGAAAATAAATTGAATAATTTTATCTATGATGTAAATAAATTTAATAATTGTATCTATGATGTAAATAAATTTAATAATCTTATCTCTAATGAAAATACATGTAATGATTTTATCTATGATGTAAATAAATTAATATAATTTTATCTTGCATGAAAATAAATTTAATAATTTATCTATGATGTAAATAAATTTAATAATTTTACCTATGATGTAAATAAATTTAATAATTGTATTTATGATGTAAGTAAATTTAATAATTTTATCTATAATGTAAATAAATTTTATAATTTTATCTATGATGTAAATAAATTTATAAATTTTATCTATGATGTAAGTAAATTTAATCAGTTTATCTATGATGAAAATAAATTTATATAATTCTATCTATAATGTAAATAAATTTAATAATTTTATCTATGATGTAAATAATAATAATTTTATCTATGATGTAAATACATTTATATAATTTTATCTATGATAAAAACAAACCTAATAATTATATTTATGATGTAAATAAAGTTAATAATTTTATCTATGATGTAAATAAACTTTATAATTTTATCTATGATGTAAATAAATTTAATAATTGTGTCTATGATCTGAATAAATTTAATTATGTTGTCTATGAAGAATCGCAAATTTAATAATTTTATCTACGATGTAAATAAATTTAATAATTTTATCTATGATGTAAATAAATTTAATAATTTTATCTATGATGTAAATAAATTTTATAATGTTGTCTATGATGTAAATAAATATAATAATGTTATCTGTGATGTAAATAAATTTAATAATTTTATCTATGATGAAAATAAATTGAATAAATTTATCTATGATGTAAATAAATTTAATAATTTTATCTATGATGTTAATAAATTTAATTATCTTATCTCTTATGAAAATAAATGTAATAATTTTATCTATGATGTAAATAAATTAATATAATTTTATCTATGATGTAAATAAATTTCATAATTTTTCTCCTGTAAATAAATTTAATAATTTTATCTATGATGAAATAAATTTCATGATTTTATCTATGATGTAAATAAATTTCATAATTTTATCTATGATGATCATGATTTCAATAATTTTATCTATGATGAAAATAAATTTCAATAATTTTATCTATGATGTAAATAAATTTTATAGTTTTATCTATGATGTAAATAAATTTAATAATTTTGTCTAAGATCATCATGATTTCAATAATTTTATCTATGATGAAAATTAAGTTAATAATTTAATCTATGATGTAAAACATTTAATAATTTTGTCTATGATGATCATAAATTTAATAATTTTATGTATGATGACAATAGATTTAATAATTTTATCTATGATCTAAATAAATTTCATAATTTTATCTATGATGATATAAAATTTAATAATTTTATATATGATCAAAATTAATTTAATAATTTTATCTATGATGTAAATAAATTTAATAATTTTATCTATGATGTAAATAAATGTAATTATTTTATCTCTGATTTAAATAAAATTAATAATTTATCTATGATGTAAATAAATTGCATAATTTTTCTATTATGTAAGTAAATTTAATAATTTTATCTATAATGTAAATAAATTTAATAATTTTATATATGATGTAAAAAAATTTAATAATTTAATCTATGATGAAAATAAATGTATATAATTCTATCTATAATGAAAATAAATTTAATAATTTTATCTATAATGTAAATACATTTGTATAATTTTATCTATGATGAAAACAAATCTAATAATTATATCTATGATGTAAATAAATTTAATAATTTTATAATTTTATCTATGATGTAAATAAATTTAATAATTTTGTCTATGATGATCATGATTTCAATAATTTTATCTATGATGAAAATAAATTTCAATAATTCTATCTATGATGTAAATAAATTAAATAATTTTGTCTATGATGATCATGAATTTAAAAATTTTATCTATGATGAAAATTAATTTAATAATTTTATCTATGATGTAAATAAATTTTATAGTTTTATCTATGATGTAAATAAATTTAATAATTTTGTCTAAGATGATCATGATTTCAATAATTTTATCTATGATGAAAATTAAGTTAATAATTGATCTATGATGTAAAACATTTAATAATTTTGTCTATGATGATCATAAATTTAATAATTTTATGTATGATGACAATAGATTTAATAATTTTATCTATGATCTAAATAAATTTCATAATTTTATCTATGATGATATAAAATTTAATAATTTTATATATGATCAAAATTAATTTAATAATTTTATCTATGATGTAAATAAATTTAAAAATTTTATCTATGATGTAAATAAATTTAATAATTTTATCTATGATGTAAATGAATATAATAATTTTATCTGTGATGTAAATAAATTGAATAATTTTATCTATGATGTAAATAAATTTAATAATTTTATCTATGATGTTAATAAATTTAATTATCTTATCTCTTATGAAAAAAAAAGTAATAATTTTATCTATGATGTAAATAAATTAATATAATTTTTTCTATGATGAAAATATATTTCATAATTTTATCTATGATGTAAATAAATTTCATAATTTTTCTGATGTAAATAAATTTAATAATTTTATCTATGATGAAATAAATTTCATGATTTTATCTATGATGTAAATAAATTTAATCATTTTATCTATGATGTAAATAAATTTAATAATTAATCTATGATGTAAATAAATTTCATAATTTTTCTATGATGTAAATAAATTTAATAATTTTATCTATGATGTAAATAAATTTTATAATTTTATCTATGATGTAAATAAATTTAATAATTTTATCTATGATGTAAATAAATTTAATAATTTTATCTATGATGTAAATAAATTTAATAATTTTATATATGATAAAAATAAATTTATATAATTTTATCTATAATGTAAATAAATTTAATAATTGTATCTATGATGTAAATAATAATAATTTAATCTATGATGTAAATACATTTATATAATTTTTTCTATGATAAAAACAAATCTAATAATTAATCTATGATGTAAATAAATTTCATAATTTTTCTATGATGTAAATAAATTTCATAATTTTATCTATGATGTAAATAAATTTTATAATTTTATCTATGATGTAAATAAATTTAATAATTTTATCTATGATGTAAATAAACTTAATAATTTTATATATGATAAAAATAAATTTATATAATTCTATCTATAATGTAAATAAATTTAATAATTGTATCTATGATGTAAATAATAATAATTTAATCTATGATGTAAATACATTTATATAATTTTTTCTATGATAAAAACAAATCTAATAATTATATCTATGATGTAAATAAATTTAATAATTTTATCTATGATGTAAATAAATTTAATAATTTTGTCTATGATGTAAACAAATTTAATAATTTTGTCTATGATGTAAATACATTTAATAATTTTATCTATGATGTAAATAAATTTAATAATTTTGTCTATGATGTAAACAAATTTAATAATTTTATCTATGATGATCATGAATTTAAAAATTTTATCGATGATGAAAATTAATTTAATAATTTTATCTATGATGAAAGAAAATTTATATAATTCTATCTGTAATGTACATAAATTTAAAAATTTTATATATGATGTAAATAATAATAATTTTATCTATGATGTAAATAAATTTAATAATTTTATCTATGATGAAAATAAATTTAATAATTTTATCTATGATGAAAATAAACTTTATAATTTTATCTATGATGTAAATAAATTTAATCATTTTGTCGATGATGATCATGATTTCAACAATTTTATCTATGACGAAAATAAATTTCAATAATTTTATCTATGATGACAATAAATTTAATAATTTTATCTATGATCTAAATAAATTTCATAATTTTATCTATGATGATGTAAAATTTAATAATTTTATCTATGATCAAAATTAATTTAATAATTTTATCTATGATGTAAATAAAGTTAATAATTTTATCTATGATGAAAATAAATTTATATTATTCTATCTATAATGTAAATGAATTTAATAATTTTATCTATAATGGAAATAAATTTATATAATTCTATCTATGATGTAAATAAATTTAATAATGTTATCTATGATGTAAATAAATTAAATTATTTTGTCTATGATATAAACAAATTTAATAATTTTATCTATGAGTAAAATAAAGTTGATTTTATCTATGATGTAAAAAATTATAATAATTTCATCTATGATGTAAATAAATTTAATAATTTTATCTATGATGTAAATAAATTTTATAATTTTATCTATGATGTAAATAAATTTAATAATTTTGTCTATGATGATCATGAATTTAATAATTTTATCTATGATGAAAATTAATTGAATAATTTTATCTATGATGTTAATAAATTTAATAATTTTATCTATGATGAAAATAAATGTAATAATTTTATCTATAATGTAAATAAATTTAATAATTTTATCTATAATGTAAATAAATTTAATAATTTTATCTGTGATGTGAATAAATTAAAAAAAATTATCTATGATGAAAACAAATTTAATAATGTTATCTATGATGTAAACAGATTTAATAATTTGATCTATGATGAAAATAAATTTAATAATTTTATCTATGATGTAAATAAATTTCATAATTTTATCTATAATGAAAATAAATTTCATAATTACATCTATGATGACAATAAATGTAATAATTCGATCTATGATGTAAATAAATTTAATAATTTTATTCATGATGTAAATAAATTTAATAATTTTGTCTATAATGCCAATACATTTAATAATTTTATATATGTTGTAAATAAATTTCATAATTTTATCTATGATGTAAATAAATTTATATAATTTTATCTATGATGAAAATCAATTTAATAATTTTATATATGATGTAAATAAATTTTATAATTTTATCTATGATGTAAATAAATGTATATAATTTTATCTATGATGTAAATAAATTTCATAATTTTTCTATGATGTAAATAAATGTAATAATTTTATATATGATGTAAATAAATTTAATAATTGTATCTATGATGTAAATAAATTTAATAATTTTATATATGATGTAAATAAATTTAATAATTGTATCTATGATGTAACTAAATGTAATCATTTTATCTATGATGTAAATAAATTTAATAATTTTATCTATGATGAAAATAAATTTAATAATTTTATCTATGATGTAAATAAATTTAATTATGTTGTCTATGAAGAATCGCAAATTTTATAATTTTATCTATGATGAAAATAAATTTAATAATTTTATCTATGATGTAAATAAATGTAATAATTTTATCTATGATGTAAATAAATTTAATAATTTTATCTATGATGTAAATAAATTTAATAATTTTATCTGTGATGTAAATAAATTTAATAATTTTATCTATGATGAAAATAAATTTAATAATTTTATCTATGATGTAAATTAATTTAATAATTTTATCTATGATGTAAATTAATTTAATTATTTTGTCTAATGTAAATAAATTTAATAATTTTATCTATGATGTAAATAAATTTAATAATTTTATCTATGATGAAAATATATTTAATAATTTTATCTATGATGAAAATAAATTTAATAATTTTATCTATAATGTCAATAAATTTAATAATTTTATCTATGATGTAAATAAATTTAATAATTTTATCTATGATGTAAATAAATTTAATAATTTTGTCTATGATTATCATAAATTTAATAATTTTATCTATGATGTAAATAAATTTAATAATTTTATCTCTGCTGTAAATAAATTTAATAATTTATCTATGATGTAAATAAATTTAATAATTTTTCTATGATGTAAATAAATTTATTAATTTTATCTATGATTTAAATAAATTTAATAATTTTATCTATGATGTAAATAAATTTAATAATTTTATCTATGATGTAAATACATTTAATAATTTTATCTATCATGTAAATAAATTTAATAATTTTATCTATGATGAAAATAAATTTAATAATGTTATCTATGATGTAAATAAATTTAATAATTTTATCTATGATGTAAATAAATTTTATAATTTTATCTATGATGTAAATAAATTTAATAATTTTGTCTATGATGATCATGAATTTAATAATTTTATCTATGATGAAAATTAATTGAATAATTTTATCTATGATGTTAATAAATTTAATAATTTTATCTATGATGAAAATAAATGTAATAATTTTATCTATAATGTAAATAAATTTAATAATTTTATCTATAATGTAAATAAATTTAATAATTTTATCTGTGATGTGAATAAATTAAAAAATTTTATCTATGATGAAAACAAATTTAATAATTTTATCTATGATGTAAACAGATTTAATAATTTGATCTATGATGAAAATAAATTTAATAATTTTATCTATGATGTAAATAAATTTCATAATTTTATCTATAATGAAAATAAATTTCATAATTACATCTATGATGACAATAAATGTAATAATTCGATCTATGATGTAAATAAATTTAATAATTTTAATCATGATGTAAATAAATTTAATAATTTTGTCTATAATGTAAATACATTTAATAATTTTATATATGTTGTAAATAAATTTCATAATTTTATCTATGATGTAAATAAATTTATATAATTTTATCTATGATGAAAATCAATTTAATAATTTTATATATGATGTAAATAAATTTTATAATTTTATCTATGATGTAAATAAATGTATATAATTTTATCTATGATGTAAATAAATGTAATAATTTTATATATGATGTAAATAAATTTAATAATTGTATCTATGATGTAAATAAATTTAATAATTTTATCTATGTTGTAAATAAATTTTATAATTGTATCTATGATGTAACTAAATGTAATCATTTTATCTATGATGTAAATAAATTTAATAATTTTATCTATGATGAAAATAAATTTAATAATTTTATCTATGATGTAAATAAATTTAATTATGTTGTCTATGAAGAATCGCAAATTTTATAATTTTATCTATGACGAAAATAAATTTAATAATTTTATCTATGATGTAAATAAATGTAATAATTTTATCTATGATGTAAATAAATTTAATAATTTTATCTATGATGTAAATAAATTTAATAATTTTATCTGTGATGTAAATAAATTTAATAATTTTATCTATGATGAAAATAAATTTAATAATTTTATCTATGATGTAAATTAATTTAATAATTTTATCTATGATGTAAATTAATTTAATTATTTTGTCTAATGTAAATAAATTTAATAATTTTATCTATGATGTAAATAAATTTAATAATTTTATCTATGATGAAAATATATTTAATAATTTTATCTATGATGTAAATAAATTTAATAATTTTGTCTATGATTATCATAAATTTAATAATTTTATCTATGATGTAAATAAATTTAATAATTTTATCTCTGCTGTAAATAAATTTAATAATTTATCTATGATGTAAATAAATTTAATAATTTTTCTATGATGTAAATAAATTTATTAATTTTATCTATGATTTAAATAAATTTAATAATTTTATCTATGATGTAAATAAATTTAATAATTTTATCTATGATGTAAATACATTTAATAATTTTATCTATCATGTAAATAAATTTAATAATTTTATCTATGATGAAAATAAATTTAATAATGTTATCTATGATGTAAATAAATTTAATAATTTTATCTATGATGCAAAAAAATTTAATACTGTAATAATTTATTGTAATTATAATAGCAGCATATTTCCTGTCTTCATTTCATTGCAAAAATGTGTGAGTGTGAGGACACTTCTCAACCTATAGACTCAACTAGTTTTTCATTTAAATACTATAAACTTTGTGTATAGAATATTCAGACAAATGGAAAACTTATTAATCCATTTTCATCCGTGTTTTTTTTTTTTTGGTAACATAATTAAATTTTGGAAAAGTAGAAAAACAAAAAGCATCAATGTCAGGTGCCTTTCATCTCAGACAGCCTGACGTGGCAGCACCAGGGCGTCTGATTGCATGCATGTTATATGACCAACAAAGACTTTAAAAAATTGAAAAACCAGACAAAATTTGATTTGATTACAATCTTTGCACATGTATTAGGGAGTGTGAAAAAAATTTTTTCACAAGAGGAGGTAACTCTAATAGTAAAGTTTGGCAGGGGATTATTTCCCTTTTACCGTTACAGTTTTAAGGAGGGGGGTACAAGTGTTGTTTTTTATAATTAGAAGTTCCCATATACGTCTGGTCTCTATGCTTGGTATTTTTTTTTCTTTTTCTTACCATATTTAGTGATTTAGAGTAAATTGTCTAAATCATCTCGCATCATTTACAGTCGGATTATAGAATGTTTGGAAAGTGTTAATGGATTTTGCTTACTACTACCGTCAACTTATTATGACCATTAACTTATTATGACTATTAACTTATTATGACCATTAACTTATTATGACCATTAACTTATTATGACCATTAACTTATTATGACCATTAACTTATTATGACCATTAACTTATTATGACCATTAACTTATTATGACCATTAACTTATTATGACTATTAACTTATTATGACCATTAACTTATTATGACCATTAACTTATTATGACCATTAACTTATTATGACCATTGACTTATTATGACTATTAACTTATTATGACCATTAACTTATTATGACCATTAACTTATTATGACTATTAACTTATTATGACCATTAACTTATTATGACCATTAACTTATTACGACTGTCAACTAGGTTAACCTGGAGAAATTCCATACCCTTTCAGCAAAAAAACTGTTCAGTTAAGGGGAAATACTAAAATTCTGAATTTTTTAGTTGATTGTTTATTTTACTTGATTTGATTCGACGATTGTTCTCATTTTGATTGTTATTCGTGCAACGTTTCGGTCGGGTTGTCCTCCGATCTTCTATCATGCATGTTGGTTGTTATTTAAAAAAAAAAAAAACAAGGAGAAAAGTTACTATCTCCGTATATATTGTCGTATTTCTGTGAGTCAGTCTCCATTTTTTGGTCACTGTTTCGAATCTGTGAAAAAAAAAAATTGGTTGACAAGTAGAGGTAATTCTAATAAGTGTGACAGGGGATTAACTCCCTTTTACTATTGAAATTTTAAGGAAGGGTTGTACAGTTTTTGTTTTTGTTTATAATTATAGGTTCCCATATACTGCTGATCTCTATGCTTGGTCTGCTTACTAATTTTTCTTTTTTAGCATGTGTGACTATAACATAAACCGATTTACTTTGGTTGTAATTATGATGTCGGCATATTTTGTGTCTTCGTTTCTTAGCAAAGGAGACCATGCTACTTCTCGTTAATATCCCACCTAACAATAAAGGATGACTTCATCCCCTACATCCTAACAAACCCCTGAACAGAGAAACCTTAGACACTTGAGGATAGTGTCTAGTAGGCATTCAAGTTCTATCCATTGTGTATGTGTTTAAACAAAGATTTTAAAAAATCGTCTTTATACAATAATTTATCAAGATACAAAAAGCTCTACATGAATAAGTGGAGCAAATAATACAAGAAAACTGTGTGTGTGTGTGTGTGTGTGTGTGCGTGCATAAAATACATTATGCATCAATAAAAAATGCATGATAATAAGAGTGTTGGAAGATTGAGCTTAATCAAATTCCAGTATAACATTAATAAATAAAGGTTGTCGGTTATTTTGTCAGTTTTGGTCATCCATATAAAGAGTGAGTGAAACATTAGCAACGTGATAACAATTTTTTTTTCAAGGACAAAACACCATAAAAACGTTGCTTTCTTTCTTATACGTTTTCTACAGAGGAACCGTAGACACATGACAATAATTTAAACTTTCTCTTACTTTTGAAATGTGACTTAAATCAGACTTTTTTAGTCATTGTTTCGAATCTGTGAAAAAAAAATTGGTTGACGAGGGGAGGTATTTCTAATAAAGTTTAACAGGGGATTATCTCCCTTTTACTGTTGAAAATTTAAGGAAGGGTTGTACAGTTTTTGTTTTTCTTTATAATTATAGGTTCCCATATACTGCTGATCTCTATGCTTGGTCTGCTTACTAATTTTTCTTTTTTTTAGCAGATTTTACTATGATATAAATCAATTTACTTTGGTAGTAATTATTATGTTGGCGTATTTTGTGACTTCGTTTCTTAGCAAACGACTTTTCATTAATCTCCCACCTAACAATAAAGGATGACTTCATCCCCTACATCCTAACAAACCCTGAACAGAGAGACACTTGAGGATAGTGTCTAGTAGGCATTCAAGTTCTCGCCATTGTGTATGTGTTTAAACAAAGATTAAAAAAAAATCGTCTTTATACAATAATTTATCAGGATACAAAAAGCTCTACATGAATACCTATTCATGTAGAGCTAATAATACAAGAAAACTGTGTGTGTGTGTGTGTGTGTGTGTGTGTGTGTGTGTGTGTGTAAAATACATTATGCATAAATAAAAAATGCACGATAATAAGAGTTTCGGAAGATTAAATTAAATTTCAGTATAACATTAAAGGAAATAAAGGTTGTCGGTTATTTTGTCAGTTTTGGTCATCCATATAAAGAATGAGCAAAACATTAACAATATTATAACAATGATTTCTTTTTTCTATGAACAAACATAAAAAAGTTGCATTCTTTCTTGTAAGTACGTTTTCTACAGATATAATGTTCTAACAATTTATTTTTCTATGACTGAACAAACAAAGAAGTTGCTTTCTTTTTAATACGTTTTGTATAGAGAAAAGTTCAACACATGAGTACAGAA
Organism: Euprymna scolopes; assembly: GCF_053919585.1. NCBI lineage: Eukaryota > Metazoa > Mollusca > Cephalopoda > Sepiida > Sepiolidae > Euprymna > Euprymna scolopes. The sequence goes on from NC_136527.1 coordinate 142,662,610, forward strand.
TAAAATATGCATCAAGTGCGCTTGAAAGCCAAATCACGTAATAATAGGAAAACAAACAAATATTTTACTTGTTTGAATTTTATAACATAAATATATTTTAGAGCCAAACTCCATCCTCAGTATGTTTTCTTTTTTTTTTCTTTCTTTTTCTTCTTTCTTGCCATGTTTTAAAGTTGGAGGAAGGAAAGTTGGTTTGTAAAAAGCCGCAAGTTGTATCTCAGCGGTTGTATTTTGAAATGTTGGAACAGTGCGTAGGCAACGCGAAAATAACGTCAAGGATATAAATTCCATATAGAAACGTTGATTTAATTTGAATTCATCAAGTGCGCTTGAAAACCAAATCACAACGTAATATTAGGAAAATAAACAAATATTTTACTTGTTTGAAATTTATAACATAAATATATTTCAGGGATATACTCCATCTTCAGTTTTCTTTCTTTTTTTTCTTCTTCCTTGCCATGCTGTAAAGTTGGAGAAGTAAAAAATTTGTTTATTTTCCTAACATTATGTTGTGATTTGGATTTCAATGTTTAGTAGGTATTAAGTCTTTTTCTTGTTTTTGAAAAAGTTGTTTTAAGTGTGACTTAAATCAGACTGAAGGACCACATAGTTCACCAGAATATTACACTGGATTCATCTAGTCTGGTGGATTATTCTGCTTAATGATGTCACATCAGTTATAGAAGTTGCATGAATCGTTGCATAAACCAGTGTTTGGTAGCCATGCTGAAATGATTTTGTTTGGTATTTAAATAACATTAAAGAAAGTAAAGATTGTTGGTTATTTTTGTCAGTTTTGGTCATCCATATAAAGAGTGATCCAAACGTTATAATAATGATTTCTTTTTTCTATGAACAAACGACATAAAAAGTTGCTTTCTTTCTAGTAAGTCTGTTTTATACGGTGAAAATTTAAACACACGAGTACAGTATGTCGTAAGTATTAAAACTTTTTCTTGTTTTTGAAAAGGCCGTTTTAAATGCGATTTAAATCAGACTAAAGGACCACATACTGCAGAAGTGGAGCAAATAGAAAACTTTGTGTATAAACAAAATACCATAAAAAAGTAGCTTTCTTTCTAGCATGTTTTGTACAGAGAAAATTTGGACACATGAGTACAGAGTATGTATTAAAGTTTGGGGAGCAAAGGTCAAAGGTCACATAAATCCAAATCATCACATATTGGATGAGTGGAGCAAATAGAAAACTCTGTGTGTAAAATAAATATACATAAAAAACAACACATGATAATAAGAGTTTAAGGATTTCAGGCTGAATGAAATAATGTTAAAGGAATTAAAGATTGTGGGTTATTGTATCAGTTTTGGTCATCCATATAAAACAGTGGGGGGTACATTAGCAACATTATGATAATGGTTTCTTTTTTTCTATGAACAAACAACATAAAAAGTTGCTTTCTTTCTAGTCGGAACATTTATTACAGAGAAAATTTAGACACATGAGTACAGTGGTTAATATGTATGAAAGATTTTTCAGCTAAAATTCAAAGTTCACAGAAATCAAGGGGCCTCCATCTTCGGACTAATCCTTGATCTTTATATGAAATACATACATATTTGAATATTCTATTAAAATTCGCTTCAATCTCTTAAATGTTGAGTTAGTTAAGAAGTCAGGAATATTAATTTCACCCTTACTTTATTTACTACATAACTATGGTGTAGTATATTTTTTTTTGATCTTACTGAATTTCAAGATAAAAATTTATCTAGTCTGGTGGAGTATCCAGCATATTGTGGTTACATCTAATATCTAAAAGGTAAACATTTTTTTTTTAACACAGACACCTCCAAACACCCGGGCAACGCCGGGTATCCCACACTAGTCTAATATCTAAAAGGCAAAATGTGTGTGTGTCTGTGTGTTAGTATGTCTGCCAAAAACTTTTTACACATGAAAGGAACACTGACAAAATTTGTATTGTTAGAAAGATCGATCTCTCAGACGACAAATATCGAAACATTGACCAAAAAGATTGATTCTGTTCTGGTCAACTGAGCAGTTTTTTGCAAGGAGGGGTTAGTTTTTGTGTTGATATTTTTACAAATCATTCACACCGACTGATTTCAATGTACATTTAAAAGACGTTATTTCGAAGGCCCATGATGTCAAAGTCACCGTGGGTGAGACAGCTAACGCATTTGCTTTTTTCACCCCCTTTCCCTCTGTCGCCTTACATGATTTTATTGAATTTCAAGATAAGAATTCGTCTAGTCTGGTGGAGTATCCAGCTTAATGATGTCACATCAATTAGAGAAGCTGCACCAATCCTTGTATTAAACCAGTGTTTGGTAGCCATATTGAAATGATTTTCTTTGGTATTTTGAATATTTAGTCAAAAGTATCTTCTCATGTAGAGAGAAACGTTAAAAACATGAAGACACAATGTCTTTTTCTATGAACCAAAAAGTTGCTTTCTTTCTATTTTTTGTACAGAGAAAATTTAGACACACGAGTACAGTGTTTAGTAGGTATTAAAAGTTTTTGAGCAAAAGTTGAAGTTCACAGAAACTAAATTAAAATTGTCTTCTCTCAAATGTTGAGTTAGAGACGAAGTTAGAAATATTAATTTCCCCTCACTTATCGACCAGACAACTATGTTATCTTTCATTTGATCTTACTGGATTTCAAGACTCATAGTATTATGGTCACTTGTAGGGGAAAGTGTTTTCATACCAAGTTAAACTTTTCCAATATTGCCTTGGACATGGGTAAAACTTTGTATTTTGATTTGAAACCAAAATAATACATTGGATTAATCAAAATTGGAGCCAAAGTTTTAAAAAATTGACCTCTGCGGTCTCTACGAAATTTCTCAGATAAATTTTGGTCTAAACATTTGAAATCTTACATAAAGTGCATTCACGTAGAGCAAGTTATGAACAGTACGTAGAGCCCGGGCTAAGCCAGGTTGAACTGCTAGTTGATCAATAAAACCAATCAAATACAACATATAATTTTGAAATCCATAAATCCCAACAAACAATAAATTATTAAGTGCTTTAACCATCTGCCAATAATACATTTCTCTGCATATGGAATTAAGTTTTACAGACAGTGGCTAGTCTCTTCGTTTTACTGGATTTCAACACAAAAATTCATCTAGTCTGGTTGAGTATTCAGCTTAAGCAATGTTATATCACTTAGAGAAATGCAGCACTACTGAATTTCAAGATTTACACAATGATTTATCACCAGTAACGATCAGTATGCTATTGTCTCAGTGATTAATCCTAATCCTCGAGTGGCTTTCATGCCTTGATCAATGGAGAGTCCCTTGTTAAAAAAAAAGAAAGAAAAAATAAGAGGTATCCCAACATATACGCAACTAGCACTAAGTTCTCCATGCTCCAATGATATCACCAAGGTAAAAATAAACTTTTCAATAACTTTAATCGTCTCACTATCCAAATATTCTTTCTCTGGATCCTGTTGTTCTCGTATTGTTTCTCTCCATGCAACACATGTCCTCAACAATCACTGGTCAGGTTTCGCTTTCATATATTAGCATGATGTATACACATGCAAGTCTATGAACAAATTTTCTTTAGTTGACCTTTGACAACTAAATATTTTCATTTACTAGCCAAATAGAAAAGTTACTAGCCAAACCCACATGATTTTTAGAATGTGACATCTTTGTTCTGTGATAAGTATGTAAATAAAGATTTTTTTGTAGGGGAAATGTTTTCATCAAACAAATCTTAGACTAAAACCAGTATAGAGTAATTATACAGATAGGATTTTGTACCAAGTAGAAGTCAGTGTAGGATAACCATACTGTATTTAGAATGATTGTCAGGATTTACTTCTGTAGTGTCAGGGTCACTTGTAGGGGAAAGTGTTTTCATACCAAATTAGACTTTTCCGATACTGACTTCATTACCCCAAAATGTTCCAATTTTTCTGATTTCTGATACTGATTAATCATCAGTCAGTTGTAATGGAAAAATTCTCAAGTTAGGTTGTCCTAAAAAAAAAACTGTATATAGGCATATCTTTGTTTTGGTGTCTTGGTTTTTCTAGACAAGAACTTATCTAGTCTGGTTGCATATCCAGCTCAGAGACGCGAGGACAATGTCTATTAAACAATTAAATCTTAAACTAAAACCAGTATAAGGTAACTATAAAGATAGCATTTTGTTCATGGCAGGTTGTCATATATAACATATATATATTTTTTTACAAAGGGGCCACTCGAGAATAAGGCATATTGAGTCAATGGGATAATTTCTTAGTAATTGTTATTAGTAGAAAGTAGTAGATAAATTGGATTATTTAACAGGACAGTTTATCAAGAATTTGTTTACGTTGGACTTGAAGACAACCAAATTGTAGTCAACTGGAAAACAGACTAATGGAACAGAGTTCCACAGGCATACAGTTCTAAGAAAGAAACTTTGTTCATGGAATCTACGTTTTGGTTTAGGCACAGATAAAGAGTGGGGAAAATTATTGACGGTGGTTTCAGCTAGACAAGTGTTTTTCGTGAAAGATTGGCGAGGGGGGGGACCAGAGATTGGAGCCCAGACAAGCACTTGCCATGAAAATAACGATAAAGCAAAGACAGGCTCGCAACATCTATTCCAATGCTGTCACCTCAAATTGATTAATCATCAGTTAGTTGTAATGGAAAGGATCTTCAAGCAAGGTTGTTTGGAGAAGAATTTATCTAGTCTGGTTGAGTATCCAGCTCAGAGACCATAGGACAATGTCTATTAAACAATTAAATCTTAAACTTAACCCAGTCAAGGGTAAATATACAGATAGGATTTTGTTCATGGCAGGTTGTCATATACAACATTATATATATATATATATATATATATATATATATTTTACAAAGGGGTCACCACTTATAAAGGCCTGGAGGCCCCTCTATAATTCCCAACAAACAACAAATGCATATGTCATTACAGTAAAAAAAAAACAAACTGTATGTAGGCATTAGAGCATATCTTTCTGGACAAGAATTCATCTTAGAGAGCTGAGGACAGTGTATAATAGACACTAAATCTTTAACTTACAGCATGTTTTTGCATATGCTGATTTAAATTTGATTTAAATGAGAAAGAAGAGCCACAAACTTCACAAGAATATGGTTTTTCTCCAGTGTGAGTTCTCATATGATATTTCAATGATGTTGAAGTTGTAAACGAATTTGTACAAACTTCACAAGAATATGGTTTCTCTCCAGTGTGACGGCGTATATGTTCTTTAAGGTGTGACCTCATTGAAAAAGAAAGGCCACAAATGTCACAGGTCACTGGTTTTTCTCCAGTGTGAATGAATTTGTGACGTTTTAAACTTGATGACGTTGTGAATGAGGTGTTGCACTGTGAGCAAGTATATGGTTTTTCACCTGTGTGTGTTCGTTTATGTGATGTTAGACCTGACGTGCTTGTAAAGGAAATATTGCAGAGGTCACAGGAATATGGTTTCTCTCCACTGTGCGTTCGAATATGATAATTTAGTCCAGAAATATTGGTGAACGAGGAACCGCAGAGTTCGCACGAATATGGACGTTCACCAGAATGGGTTCGCATGTGCGGTTTTAGATATGACTTCCGTGAAAATGAAGCTCCGCACGTTTCACAGGAAAATGGACGTTCACCAGAATGTGTTCGAAGATGACGTATGAGCTGTGACTTCCATGAATAGGCTGTGCCACATACTTCACAGCAGAAGCATTTTTCGTGGACGTGGTTACATTTATGCCGCGAGAAACCTGACTTGTTTGTAAACGAGGTGTTACAACCTTCGCAGAAATACGTTTTCTCTCGCGTGTGTATGTTCTTGTGCTGCTTTAACGCTAACGTTGTCGTGAACGAACCATCACAGACGTCACAAGAATATGGACGATCCCCGCTGTGCGTTTGGGCATGATCCTTTAACAACTCTTCCGTTTTGAAAGTAGATGCACACGTCTCACATCGAAATGGTTTCTTTTCATCGTGCGTGTGTAGATGTTGTTTCAGATTCGAGTGACGTGAAAACGAATGCCCGCAAATTTCGCAAGTGAACGGTTTTTCTTTTGTATGCGTAAGTTTATGGTTTTTCAACGTCGACAAATGTGAAAATGAACTGTCACATTCTTTGCAGCGGTACGGTTTAACGCCAGTATGTGAACGCATATGAGACGATAACATGTCTTTCCTTGAAAACGACGTCTCACAGATCTGACATCGATACGGTTTTTCCCCAGTATGAATGCGAATATGCATGACAAGATGCGACTTCTGCGTGAAAGATGCATCACAAACTTTGCAGCGATGTGGCTTTTCACCTGTATGCGTTCTCATATGGATGTCTAAATACGACTTCGGAAATGCAGAATCACAAATCTCACACGTAACCTGCTTCCCAACGGATTGTGTGTTGCTCTCCGCACTTGGCTTTTGTGAAACAGCAGCATTAGATTCTTTGTTCGATGCTGCTGTATCTTTTTTGTGCGTTTTCACGTGTCGTTTTAAATTTGAGTTATTGGAAAACTTACATCCACACTTTTCGCACGAATATTTTTTGTCCGTCTTTTTTTCTTTTGATTTTGATTCCTTCTTTTCCATTTTTCTGGTTAACAAACGAATTATGAATTTTGCAGGTGGAAAATCTGTAAATAAAATAAATAGAATTCATTAGATTCAATAGAAGTTGAATATATACAAAATGTATAACAAAATGAATTATCACGGCTCTACAAACAAATTTATCTTTTAGTTGACAACTAAATATTTTCGTTTATATAAAATAGAAAAGTTACTAGCCAAACCTACATGATTTTTTGGAATATGACATGTTTGTTCTGTGCCGAGTATGTACATCATAAAGATTCTTCTGTTTTTTTTAAATGTAATTCTAAATATACAACAGATTTTATGTTGATATTTGAACGTATAAATGTTCTAATTTCTACAGATATTTTTTTAAACAGCCTTTGTAAAAAAAAGTTGGGTCACCTTGCTAGTATATATAACTCAGATGACCTTGTAATGGGTGTTGTAACACAACATCTGGTTTACGACTTCCGGTTGTGCATACGTACAATTTTTTTTTTCACATTTAAATTTTCCAAATAAACAATGGTTTTACATTGCGTTACAAATAATCAACACGAGAATAAAACGCATTGTTTTACTGTGTACGTTTTCAACGTCCCAATTGTTTTTTTTTGTGTGTTTTAATTATCAAAATAAAAAATTGTTGATACTTTCTGGATTTTTTTACGTCGTTCATTTCCGTATTATATTAAGTTATTTTAACGCAATTTTCTTACAAATAAATCTACTTTAACCCGTTGACAACCATAAGAGTATTTTACAATGGCGATTTACCCACCACCTTTTTTTTAATTTATTCTCAATTTTTTAATACACCTTTCTTAAAAAAACATTCATACATTTTCTTCTACGAGAAGCGTGCAATAAGTAATGCCCCTGACCCACTTCCAGTTGTCTGATCTACCTGAAATTCTGCATGTGCAATGATTTATATCTCTACAGATTATGTGACAAATTACAGCTCTGAACTAATTGTGGTTTCTATTTTACAGGTGTTTGAACCGAGTCAGGTGTGAAATGGAGCCTGTTGAATGTTGAGCAGTGATCCGGTTTTTGTATTTGAAAGGTCGCACACCACAGGAAACTTTTGATGAAATGAAAGAAACTTATGGTAATAATGCCCCATCATATGACCTTGTAAAACGCTGGCATTGTGAATTCAAACATGGCCGGAAGTCTGTGGAAACAGCTCCTAGACCTGGTCGCCCCCCCACCCTTCTGCCATTGATGAGGCATCTGTCCGTCAAGTTGAGGCTGCCATTTTGGAAGATCGGCGCATTACTATTTGCCAAATAGCCCAAGATGTCAAGATTAGTACAGAGTCTGTGGAAACTATCATTCATGACCATTTGCATATGCATAAGGTGTCTGCCAGATGGATTCCCAGGTTGGAGATGTGCCAAGAAGATGAGTCAAAGTTTTTTAAAAGACTGATTACACAGGATGAAACCTGGATCCATCACTATGATCCAGAGACCAAAGCCCAGTCAATGCAGTGGAAGCACTTGGACTCACCACCTCCAAAGAAGGCAAGGGTGCAGCCCTCCGCTGGCAAGGTTATGCTCACAGTCTTCTGGGACCAGAACGGAGTAGTGATGACAGATTTTCCGGCAAAGGTTACCACAATTACAGGAGCCTATTATGCTTCACTTTTGAGGAAATTAAGGGAAGCTATCAAAATCAAGAGGTGGGGTAAGATCAGCTGGTCCACAACTCCCATGTCAGCAGATCAGAAGCACGGGCATGTGGTTATGAAATCCCTACTCTCCTGACCTTGTACCTTCTGACTTTCACCTCTTCGCAGCCATGAAGTGGTTTTTGAAAGGAAAGCGTTTCCCAGATGATGCAGCCTTGATTTCTGAAGTCACGTCATGGTTGGAGGACCAAGCTGGGGTGTTCCACAAAAACAGTTTCCAGAGCTGCATCAAACAATGGGAGAAATGCATAACTCTGGGTGGTTCCTATGTAGAAAAAAAACTAATAATTGTGCCAAGTTTCGTTGCTCTACTGCTATGGGAAGTGGGTCAAGGGTATATCAAAATTTAAATTTACGTATTATATCTATTCAGTGCACATTTACCTATAAGTATGGCAAACCACTTATAATTCAATGGCTGTAAGTTTTTGTTTTTCAAAAATAAACAATTATAAACAGAACCACTCATAGAAATCTATCTATATTCTTTTTTCATTTTAATATGCTTTCATAGAAATGTTTCTGTTATGTCAAAAAAAAAACTATTTTCTTTACGTCACAAGTGTCATGCTCATACATTAATTCCATAGCTAATATTACATACTGACCCAACAGGTCACGGGTAGTCCAGTATATATATATATATATATATATATATATATATATATATACATACTCCTGATCAAGAATTTAAGACCACTTTAAAATCTTAAAAAAGAAATCTATTTTAAAGATAGATTTGAAACTCCTCCCACTTATCAATACTACAATGGGGAAAAACAAGGACATTAGGTGGCTTCTAACCATTGCGTTACATGGTTGCTGCTGAGTGGGTAATGAATTAACAATGCTTTGACATCGTCCAAATGCCTCCACTCGATTTGTTTATACAAAGAGCGTCGCTGAATATGCTGATGGCAGTTTGTATATCACTTCCCAATATGTTCAACCCAAGATAGGGAGCATTATAGTCATCCACATAGAGTACTGTTTTGCTGTTTCACAGTTCATCAGTGCGGCTAGACAGACAACTGCCAAGAGCCAGGATCGAAACCCAACCGCCCAAATGACAGTCAAGGCTTCTCACCATTGCGCTATATGGCTGCTGCTGAGTAGGTAATGAATTAACGATGTTTTGATATATATATATATATATATATATATATATTTTTTTTTTTTTACTATAATAATTAAATACCTACAAACACTAGTGTTTCATCCTTTCGGGAATCGTCAATGTAGGTGTCGCGATTAACACCAGTCGACAGATTCGAACTCGGCAACATGAGCCATCTCTGGCTCGATTACCAAAGACCTATCCATTCGGCTACCAGTAACCATTATATATATATATATATATATATATATATATATACACACTCCTGATCAAGAATTTAAGACCACTTCAAAATCTTTAAAAAAAATTTTTATTTGAAATTCCTCCCACTTAAGTTTACCAATACTACAACCTGGTAAAAAAGCCAGAGGACCATGAAGGCCACATATGATACAAAACTGGTAGAAAGAGAGTTTAAAGTGGGCGAAGAATTCCTTCTGCTCTTACCGCAGCACGGTCAGCCATTCAAAGCAAGGTATCAGGGACCATGTACAGTCGCTAAAAAGCTCAGCTTCCCTAACTGCACGATAGACACTCAGAGACGTAGGGAAAAGATGATAATCTGCTGAAATAGAATGGAAAACAAGAATCATTTTCTTTTCTCGGCTGTTTTGATGTGTGAAATGGTGTAGCGTTGAAAAAAAACATATTGAAACAAAACATATCGAAGAGAAACATATTGAAAATGACGTAACGATCAAAAGAGATTGCCAGATCCATACTCGATAAATTACCACCGGGAGACATGTTCTAGGCTTAAGTCTAAGTAACATGAGCTATGTTTAGTTTAGTTTAGTTTCATACAGAGGGGATGAAATGAGGTTGGAATGCCTTCCTGTGAACTTAAATACTTCTGAGTTATTTTTAAATTTAATAATAGATATTAGATATCGATAAATAATTATTCTTCATATTTTAGTTTCTTTGTATTAAATAAATAATTATTCTTCATATTTTAGTTTCTTTGAATTAAATAAACAATTATTCTTCATATTTTAGTTTTTTTGTATCAAATCAATAATTATTCTTCATATTTTAGTTCCTTTGAATTCAATAAATAATTATTCTTCATATTTTAGGTTCTTTGTATTAAATAAATAATTAATCTTCATATTTTAGTTTCTTTGAATAAAATAAATAATTATTCTTCATATTTTAGTTTCTTTGTATTAAATAAATAATTATTCTTCATATTTTAGTTTCTTTGAATAAAATAAATAATTATTCTTCATATTTTAGTTTCTTTGAATTAAATAAATAATTATTCTTCATATTTTAGTTTCTTTGAATTAAATAAATAATTATTCTTCATATTTTAGTTTCTTTGTATTAAATAAATAATTATGCTTCATATTTTAGTTTCTTTGTATTAAATAAACAATTATGCTTCATATTTTAGTTTCTTTGTATTAAATAAACAATTATGCTTCATATTTTAGTTTCTTTGTATTAAATAAATAATTAATCTTCATATTTTAGTTTCTTTGTATTAAATAAATAATTATTCTTCATATTTTAGTTTCTTTGTATTAAATAAACAATTATTCTTCATATTTTAGTTTCTTTGTATTAAATAAATAATTAATCTTCATATTTTAGTTTCTTCGAATAAAATAAATAATTATTCTTCATATTTTAGTTTCTTTGAATTAAATAAATAATTATTCTTCATATTTTAGTTTCTTTGTATTAAATAAATAATTATGCTTCATATTTTAGTTTCTTTGTATTAAATAAATAATTAATCTTCATATTTTAGTTTCTTTGAATTAAATAAATAATTATTCTTCATATTTTAGTTTCTTTGAATTAAATAAATAATTATTCTTCATATTTTAGTTTCTTTGTATTAAATAAATAATTATGCTTCATATTTTAGTTTCTTTGTATTAAATAAATAATTAATCTTCATATTTTAGTTTCTTTGAATAAAATAAATAATTATTCTTCATATTTTAGTTTCTTTGAATTAAATAAATAATTATTCTTCATATTTTAGTTTCTTTGTATTAAATAAATAATTATGCTTCATATTTTAGTTTCTTTGTATTAAATAAATAATTAATCTTCATATTTTAGTTTCTTTGAATAAAATAAATAATTATTCTTCATATTTTAGTTTCTTTGAATTAAATAAATAATTATTCTTCATATTTTAGTTTCTTTGTATTAAATAAATAATTATTCTTCATATTTTAGTTTCTTTGTATTAAATAAATAATTATGCTTCATATTTTAGTTTCTTTGTATTAAATAAATAATTATGCTTCATATTTTAGTTTCTTTGTATTAAATAAATAATTAATCTTCATATTTTAGTTTCTTTGAATAAAATAAATAATTATTCTTCATATTTTAGTTTCTTTGTATTAAATAAATAATTATTCTTCATATTTTAGTTTCTTTGTATTAAATAAATAATTATTCTTCATATTTTAGTTTCTTTGTATTAAATAAATAATTATGCTTCATATTTTAGTTTCTTTGAATTAAATAAATAATTATTCTTCATATTTTAGTTTCTTTGTATTAAATAAATAATTATGCTTCATATTTTAGTTTCTTTGAATTAAATAAATAATTATGCTTCATATTTTAGTTTCTTTGTATTAAATAAATAATTATGCTTCATATTTTAGTTTCTTTGAATTAAATAAATAATTATTCTTCATATTTTAGTTTCTTTGTATTAAATAAATAATTATTCTTCATATTTTAGTTTCTTTGTATTAAATAAATAATTATTCTTGATATTTTAGTTTCTTTGAATTAAATAAATAATTATGCTTCATATTTTAGTTTCTTTGTATTAAATAAATAATTATTCTTCATATTTTAGTTTCTTTGTATTAAATAAATAATTATGCTTCATATTTTAGTTTCTTTGAATTAAATAAATAATTATTCTTCATATTTTAGTTTCTTTGTATTAAATAAATAATTATTCTTCATATTTTAGTTTCTTTGTATTAAATAAATAATTAATCTTCATATTTTAGTTTCTTTGAATAAAATAAATAATTATTCTTCATATTTTTGTTTCTTTGAATTAAATAAATAATTATTCTTCATATTTTAGTTTCTTTGTATTAAATAAATAATTATGCTTCATATTTTAGTTTCTTTGTATTAAATAAATAATTAATCTTCATATTTTAGTTTCTTTGAATAAAATAAATAATTATTCTTCATATTTTAGTTTCTTTGAATAAAATAAATAATTATTCTTCATATTTTAGTTTCTTTGAATTAAATAAATAATTATTCTTCATATTTTAGTTTCTTTGTATTAAATAAATAATTAATCTTCATATTTTAGTTTCTTTGTATTAAATAAATAATTAATCTTCATATTTTAGTTTCTTTGTATTAAATAAATAATTAATCTTCATATTTTAGTTTCTTTGAATAAAATAAATAATTATTCTTCATATTTTAGTTTCTTTGTATTAAATAAATAATTATGCTTCATATTTTAGTTTCTTTGTATTAAATAAATAATTAATCTTCATATTTTAGTTTCTTTGAATAAAATAAATAATTATTCTTCATATTTTAGTTTCTTTGTATTAAATAAATAATTATTCTTCATATTTTAGTTTCTTTGTATTAAATAAACAATTATTCTTCATATTTTAGTTTCTTTGTATTAAATAAATAATTAATCTTCATATTTTAGTTTCTTTGAATAAATAAATAATTATTCTTCATATTTTAGTTTCTTTGAATTAAATAAATAATTATTCTTCATATTTTAGTTTCTTTGTATTAAATAAATAATTATGCTTCATATTTTAGTTTCTTTGTATTAAATAAATAATTAATCTTCATATTTTAGTTTCTTTGTATTAAATAAACAATTATTCCTCATACTTTAGTTTCTTTGTATTAAATAAACAATTATGCTTCATATTTTAGTTTCTTTGAATAAAATAAATAATTATTCTTCATATTTTAGTTTCTTTGAATAAAATAAATAATTATGCTTCATATTTTAGTTTCTTTGTATTAAATAAATAATTATGCTTCATATTTTAGTTTCTTTGTATTAAATAAATAATTATGCTTCATATTTTAGTTTCTTTGTATTAAATAAATAATTATTCTTCATATTTTAGTTTCTTTGAATTAAATAAATAATTATTCTTCATATTTTAGTTTCTTTGTATTAAATAAATAATTATGCTTCATATTTTAGTTTCTTTGTATTAAATAAACAATTATGCTTCATATTTTAGTTTCTTTGTATTAAATAAACAATTATGCTTCATATTTTAGTTTCTTTGTATTAAATAAATAATTATTCTTCATAGTTTAGTTTCTTTGTATTAAATAAATAATTATTCTTCATATTTTAGTTTCTTTGTATTAAATAAATAATTATTCTTCATATTTTAGTTTCTTTGTATTAAATAAATAATTATTCTTCATATTTTAGTTTCTTTGTATTAAATAAATAATTATTCTTCATATTTTAGTTTCTTTGTATTAAATAAACAATTATTCTTCATATTTTAGTTTCTTTGTATTAAATAAACAGTTATGCTTCATATTTTAGTTTCTTTGTATTAAATAAATAATTATTCTTCATATTTTAGTTTCTTTGAATTAAATAAACAATTATTCTTCATATTTTAGTTTCTTTGTATTAAATAAACAATTATTCTTCATATTTTAGTTTCTTTGTATTAAATAAACAATTATTCTTCATATTTTAGTTTCTTTGTATTAAATAAATAATTATTCTTCATATTTTAGTTTCTTTGTATTAAATAAACAATTATTCTTCATATTTTAGTTTCTTTGTATTAAATAAATAATTATTCTTCATATTTTAGTTTCTTTGTATTAAATAAACAATTATTCTTCATATTTTAGTTTCTTTGTATTAAATAAACAGTTATGCTTCATATTTTAGTTTCTTTGTATTAAATAAATAATTATTCTTCATATTTTAGTTTCTTTGAATTAAATATACAATTATTCTTCATATTTTAGTTTCTTTGTATTAAATAAACAATTATTCTTCATATTTTAGTTTCTTTGTATTAAATAAACAATTATTCTTCATATTTTAGTTTCTTTGTATTAAATAAATAATTATTCTTCATATTTTAGTTTCTTTGTATTAAATAAACAATTATTCTTCATATTTTAGTTTCTTTGTATTAAATAAATAATTATTCTTCATATTTTAGTTTCTTTGTATTAAATAAACAATTATTCTTCATATTTTAGTTTCTTTGTATAAAATAAACAGTTATGCTTCATATTTTAGTTTCTTTGTATTAAATAAATAATTATTCTTCATATTTTAGTTTCTTTGTATTAAATAAACAATTATTCTTCATATTTTAGTTTCTTTGTATTAAATAAACAATTATTCTTCATATTTTAGTTTCTTTGTATTAAATAAATAATTATTCTTCATATTTTAGTTTCTTTGTATTAAATAAACAATTATTCTTCATATTTTAGTTTCTTTGTATTAAATAAATAATTATTCTTCATATTTTAGTTTCTTTGAATTAAATAAACAATTATTCGTCATATTTTAGTTTCTTTGTATTAAATAAACAATTATTCTTCATATTTTAGTTTCTTTGTATTAAATAAACAATTATTCTTCATATTAAAGTTTCTTTGTATTAAATAAACAGTTATTCTTCATATTTTAGTTTCTTTGTATTAAATAAACAATTATTCTTCATATTTTAGTTTCTTTGTATTAAATAAACAATTATGCTTCATATTTTAGTTTCTTTGTATTAAATAAACAGTTATGCTTCATATTTTAGTTTCTTTGAATAAAATAAATAATTATTCTTCATATTTTAGTTTCTTTGAATTAAATAAATAATTATTCCTCATATTTTAGTTTCTTTAAATTCAATAAATAATTATGCTTCATATTTTATGTTCTTTGAATTCAATAAATAATTATTCTTCATATTTTAGTTTCTTTGAATTAAATAAATAATTATTTTTCAGATTTTAGTTTCTTTGTATTAAATAAATAATTATGCTTCATATTTTAGTTTCTTTGAATTAAATAAATAATTATTTTCCAGATTTTAGTTTCTTTGTATTAAATAAATAATTATTCTTCATATTTTAGTTTTTTTGAATTGAATAAATAATTATTCTTCATATTTTAGTTTCTTTGTATTAAATAAACAATTATTCTTCATATTTTAGTTTCTTTGTATTTAATAAATAATTAATCTTCATATTTTAGTTTCTTTGAATAAAATAAATAATTATTCTTCATATTTTAGTTTCTTTGAATAAAATAAATAATTATTCTTCATATTTTAGTTTCTTTGAATTAAATAAATAATTATTCTTCATATTTTAGTTTCTTTGAATTAAATAAATAATTATTCTTCATATTTTAGTTTCTTTGTATTAAATAAATAATTATGCTTCATATTTTAGTTTCTTTGTATTAAATAAACAATTATGCTTCATATTTTAGTTTCTTTGTATTAAATAAACAATTATGCTTCATATTTTAGTTTCTTTGTATTAAATAAATAATTAATCTTCATATTTTAGTTTCTTTGTATTAAATAAATAATTATTCTTCATATTTTAGTTTCTTTGTATTAAATAAACAATTATTCTTCATATTTTAGTTTCTTTGTATTAAATAAATAATTAATCTTCATATTTTAGTTTCTTTGAATAAAATAAATAATTATTCTTCATATTTTAGTTTCTTTGAATTAAATAAATAATTATTCTTCATATTTTAGTTTCTTTGTATTAAATAAATAATTATGCTTCATATTTTAGTTTCTTTGTATTAAATAAATAATTAATCTTCATATTTTAGTTTCTTTGAATTAAATAAATAATTATTCTTCATATTTTAGTTTCTTTGAATTAAATAAATAATTATTCTTCATATTTTAGTTTCTTTGTATTAAATAAATAATTATGCTTCATATATTAGTTTCTTTGTATTAAATAAATAATTAATCTTCATATTTTAGTTTCTTTGAATAAAATAAATAATTATTCTTCATATTTTAGTTTCTTTGAATTAAATAAATAATTATTCTTCATATTTTAGTTTCTTTGTATTAAATAAATAATTATGCTTCATATTTTAGTTTCTTTGTATTAAATAAATAATTAATCTTCATATTTTAGTTTCTTTGAATAAAATAAATAATTATTCTTCATATTTTAGTTTCTTTGAATTAAATAAATAATTATTCTTCATATTTTAGTTTCTTTGTATTAAATAAATAATTATTCTTCATATTTTAGTTTCTTTGTATTAAATAAATAATTATGCTTCATATTTTAGTTTCTTTGTATTAAATAAATAATTAATCTTCATATTTTAGTTTCTTTGAATAAAATAAATAATTATTCTTCATATTTTAGTTTCTTTGTATTAAATAAATAATTATTCTTCATATTTTAGTTTCTTTGTATTAAATAAATAATTATTCTTCATATTTTAGTTTCTTTGTATTAAATAAATAATTATGCTTCATATTTTAGTTTCTTTGAATTAAATAAATAATTATTCTTCATATTTTAGTTTCTTTGTATTAAATAAATAATTATGCTTCATATTTTAGTTTCTTTGAATTAAATAAATAATTATGCTTCATATTTTAGTTTCTTTGTATTAAATAAATAATTATGCTTCATATTTTAGTTTCTTTGAATTAAATAAATAATTATTCTTCATATTTTAGTTTCTTTGTATTAAATAAATAATTATTCTTCATATTTTAGTTTCTTTGTATTAAATAAATAATTATTCTTGATATTTTAGTTTCTTTGAATTAAATAAATAATTATGCTTCATATTTTAGTTTCTTTGTATTAAATAAATAATTATTCTTCATATTTTAGTTTCTTTGTATTAAATAAATAATTATGCTTCATATTTTAGTTTCTTTGAATTAAATAAATAATTATTCTTCATATTTTAGTTTCTTTGTATTAAATAAATAATTATTCTTCATATTTTAGTTTCTTTGTATTAAATAAATAATTAATCTTCATATTTTAGTTTCTTTGAATAAAATAAATAATTATTCTTCATATTTTTGTTTCTTTGAATTAAATAAATAATTATTCTTCATATTTTAGTTTCTTTGTATTAAATAAATAATTATGCTTCATATTTTAGTTTCTTTGTATTAAATAAATAATTAATCTTCATATTTTAGTTTCTTTGAATAAAATAAATAATTATTCTTCATATTTTAGTTTCTTTGAATAAAATAAATAATTATTCTTCATATTTTAGTTTCTTTGAATTAAATAAATAATTATTCTTCATATTTTAGTTTCTTTGTATTAAATAAATAATTAATCTTCATATTTTAGTTTCTTTGTATTAAATAAATAATTAATCTTCATATTTTAGTTTCTTTGTATTAAATAAATAATTAATCTTCATATTTTAGTTTCTTTGAATAAAATAAATAATTATTCTTCATATTTTAGTTTCTTTGTATTAAATAAATAATTATGCTTCATATTTTAGTTTCTTTGTATTAAATAAATAATTAATCTTCATATTTTAGTTTCTTTGAATAAAATAAATAATTATTCTTCATATTTTAGTTTCTTTGTATTAAATAAATAATTATTCTTCATATTTTAGTTTCTTTGTATTAAATAAATAATTATTCTTCATATTTTAGTTTCTTTGTATTAAATAAATAATTAATCTTCATATTTTAGTTTCTTTGAATAAATAAATAATTATTCTTCATATTTTAGTTTCTTTGAATTAAATAAATAATTATTCTTCATATTTTAGTTTCTTTGTATTAAATAAATAATTATGCTTCATATTTTAGTTTCTTTGTATTAAATAAATAATTAATCTTCATATTTTAGTTTCTTTGTATTAAATAAACAATTATTCCTAATATTTTAGTTTCTTTGTATTAAATAAACAATTATGCTTCATATTTTAGTTTCTTTGAATAAAATAAATAATTATTCTTCATATTTTAGTTTCTTTGAATAAAATAAATAATTATGCTTCATATTTTAGTTTCTTTGTATTAAATAAATAATTATGCTTCATATTTTAGTTTCTTTGTATTAAATAAATAATTATGCTTCATATTTTAGTTTCTTTGTATTAAATAAATAATTATTCTTCATATTTTAGTTTCTTTGAATTAAATAAATAATTATTCTTCATATTTTAGTTTCTTTGTATTAAATAAATAATTATGCTTCATATTTTAGTTTCTTTGTATTAAATAAACAATTATGCTTCATATTTTAGTTTCTTTGTATTAAATAAACAATTATGCTTCATATTTTAGTTTCTTTGTATTAAATAAATAATTATTCTTCATAGTTTAGTTTCTTTGTATTAAATAAATAATTATTCTTCATATTTTAGTTTCTTTGTATTAAATAAATAATTATTCTTCATATTTTAGTTTCTTTGTATTAAATAAATAATTATTCTTCATATTTTAGTTTCTTTGTATTAAATAAACAATTATTCTTCATATTTTAGTTTCTTTGTATTAAATAAACAGTTATGCTTCATATTTTAGTTTCTTTGTATTAAATAAATAATTATTCTTCATATTTTAGTTTCTTTGAATTAAATAAACAATTATTCTTCATATTTTAGTTTCTTTGTATTAAATAAACAATTATTCTTCATATTTTAGTTTCTTTGTATTAAATAAACAATTATTCTTCATATTTTAGTTTCTTTGTATTAAATAAATAATTATTCTTCATATTTTAGTTTCTTTGTATTAAATAAACAATTATTCTTCATATTTTAGTTTCTTTGTATTAAATAAATAATTATTCTTCATATTTTAGTTTCTTTGTATTAAATAAACAATTATTCTTCATATTTTAGTTTCTTTGTATTAAATAAACAGTTATGCTTCATATTTTAGTTTCTTTGTATTAAATAAATAATTATTCTTCATATTTTAGTTTCTTTGAATTAAATATACAATTATTCTTCATATTTTAGTTTCTTTGTATTAAATAAACAATTATTCTTCATATTTTAGTTTCTTTGTATTAAATAAACAATTATTCTTCATATTTTAGTTTCTTTGTATTAAATAAATAATTATTCTTCATATTTTAGTTTCTTTGTATTAAATAAACAATTATTCTTCATATTTTAGTTTCTTTGTATTAAATAAATAATTATTCTTCATATTTTAGTTTCTTTGTATTAAATAAACAATTATTCTTCATATTTTAGTTTCTTTGTATAAAATAAACAGTTATGCTTCATATTTTAGTTTCTTTGTATTAAATAAATAATTATTCTTCATATTTTAGTTTCTTTGTATTAAATAAACAATTATTCTTCATATTTTAGTTTCTTTGTATTAAATAAACAATTATTCTTCATATTTTAGTTTCTTTGTATTAAATAAATAATTAATCTTCATATTTTAGTTTCTTTGTATTAAATAAATAATTAATCTTCATATTTTAGTTTCTTTGTATTAAATAAATAATTAATCTTCATATTTTAGTTTCTTTGAATAAAATAAATAATTATTCTTCATATTTTAGTTTCTTTGTATTAAATAAATAATTATGCTTCATATTTTAGTTTCTTTGTATTAAATAAATAATTAATCTTCATATTTTAGTTTCTTTGAATAAAATAAATAATTATTCTTCATATTTTAGTTTCTTTGTATTAAATAAATAATTATTCTTCATATTTTAGTTTCTTTGTATTAAATAAATAATTATTCTTCATATTTTAGTTTCTTTGTATTAAATAAATAATTAATCTTCATATTTTAGTTTCTTTGAATAAATAAATAATTATTCTTCATATTTTAGTTTCTTTGAATTAAATAAATAATTATTCTTCATATTTTAGTTTCTTTGTATTAAATAAATAATTATGCTTCATATTTTAGTTTCTTTGTATTAAATAAATAATTAATCTTCATATTTTAGTTTCTTTGTATTAAATAAACAATTATTCCTAATATTTTAGTTTCTTTGTATTAAATAAACAATTATGCTTCATATTTTAGTTTCTTTGAATAAAATAAATAATTATTCTTCATATTTTAGTTTCTTTGAATAAAATAAATAATTATGCTTCATATTTTAGTTTCTTTGTATTAAATAAATAATTATGCTTCATATTTTAGTTTCTTTGTATTAAATAAATAATTATGCTTCATATTTTAGTTTCTTTGTATTAAATAAATAATTATTCTTCATATTTTAGTTTCTTTGAATTAAATAAATAATTATTCTTCATATTTTAGTTTCTTTGTATTAAATAAATAATTATGCTTCATATTTTAGTTTCTTTGTATTAAATAAACAATTATGCTTCATATTTTAGTTTCTTTGTATTAAATAAACAATTATGCTTCATATTTTAGTTTCTTTGTATTAAATAAATAATTATTCTTCATAGTTTAGTTTCTTTGTATTAAATAAATAATTATTCTTCATATTTTAGTTTCTTTGTATTAAATAAATAATTATTCTTCATATTTTAGTTTCTTTGTATTAAATAAATAATTATTCTTCATATTTTAGTTTCTTTGTATTAAATAAATAATTATTCTTCATATTTTAGTTTCTTTGTATTAAATAAACAATTATTCTTCATATTTTAGTTTCTTTGTATTAAATAAACAGTTATGCTTCATATTTTAGTTTCTTTGTATTAAATAAATAATTATTCTTCATATTTTAGTTTCTTTGAATTAAATAAACAATTATTCTTCATATTTTAGTTTCTTTGTATTAAATAAACAATTATTCTTCATATTTTAGTTTCTTTGTATTAAATAAACAATTATTCTTCATATTTTAGTTTCTTTGTATTAAATAAATAATTATTCTTCATATTTTAGTTTCTTTGTATTAAATAAACAATTATTCTTCATATTTTAGTTTCTTTGTATTAAATAAATAATTATTCTTCATATTTTAGTTTCTTTGTATTAAATAAACAATTATTCTTCATATTTTAGTTTCTTTGTATTAAATAAACAGTTATGCTTCATATTTTAGTTTCTTTGTATTAAATAAATAATTATTCTTCATATTTTAGTTTCTTTGAATTAAATATACAATTATTCTTCATATTTTAGTTTCTTTGTATTAAATAAACAATTATTCTTCATATTTTAGTTTCTTTGTATTAAATAAACAATTATTCTTCATATTTTAGTTTCTTTGTATTAAATAAATAATTATTCTTCATATTTTAGTTTCTTTGTATTAAATAAACAATTATTCTTCATATTTTAGTTTCTTTGTATTAAATAAATAATTATTCTTCATATTTTAGTTTCTTTGTATTAAATAAACAATTATTCTTCATATTTTAGTTTCTTTGTATAAAATAAACAGTTATGCTTCATATTTTAGTTTCTTTGTATTAAATAAATAATTATTCTTCATATTTTAGTTTCTTTGTATTAAATAAACAATTATTCTTCATATTTTAGTTTCTTTGTATTAAATAAACAATTATTCTTCATATTTTAGTTTCTTTGTATTAAATAAATAATTATTCTTCATATTTTAGTTTCTTTGTATTAAATAAACAATTATTCGTCATATTTTAGTTTCTTTGTATTAAATAAACAATTATTCTTCATATTTTAGTTTCTTTGTATTAAATAAACAATTATTCTTCATATTAAAGTTTCTTTGTATTAAATAAACAGTTATTCTTCATATTTTAGTTTCTTTGTATTAAATAAACAATTATTCTTCATATTTTAGTTTCTTTGTATTAAATAAACAATTATGCTTCATATTTTAGTTTCTTTGTATTAAATAAACAGTTATGCTTCATATTTTAGTTTCTTTGAATAAAATAAATAATTATTCTTCATATTTTAGTTTCTTTGAATTAAATAAATAATTATTCCTCATATTTTAGTTTCTTTAAATTCAATAAATAATTATGCTTCATATTTTAGGTTCTTTGAATTCAATAAATAATTATTCTTCATATTTTAGTTTCTTTGAATTAAATAAATAATTATTTTTCAGATTTTAGTTTCTTTGTATTAAATAAATAATTATGCTTCATATTTTAGTTTCTTTGAATTAAATAAATAATTATTTTCCAGATTTTAGTATCTTTTAATTAAATAAATAATTATTCTTCATATTTTAGTTTTTTTGAATTGAATAAATAATTATTCTTCATATTTTAGTTTCTTTGTATTAAATAAACAATTATTCTTCATATTTTAGTTTCTTTGTATTAAATAAATAATTAATCTTCATATTTTAGTTTCTTTGAATAAAATAAATAATTATTCTTCATATTTTAGTTTCTTTGAATAAAATAAATAATTATTCTTCATATTTTAGTTTCTTTGAATTAAATAAATAATTATTCTTCATATTTTAGTTTCTTTGAATTAAATAAATAATTATTCTTCATATTTTAGTTTCTTTGTATTAAATAACTAATTATGCTTCATATTTTAGTTTCTTTGTATTAAATAAACAATTATGCTTCATATTTTAGTTTCTTTGTATTAAATAAACAATTATGCTTCATATTTTAGTTTCTTTGTATTAAATAAATAATTAATCTTCATATTTTAGTTTCTTTGTATTAAATAAATAATTATTCTTCATATTTTAGTTTCTTTGTATTAAATAAACAATTATTCTTCATATTTTAGTTTCTTTGTATTAAATAAATAATTAATCTTCATATTTTAGTTTCTTTGAATAAAATAAATAATTATTCTTCATATTTTAGTTTCTTTGAATTAAATAAATAATTATTCTTCATATTTTAGTTTCTTTGTATTAAATAAATAATTATGCTTCATATTTTAGTTTCTTTGTATTAAATAAATAATTAATCTTCATATTTTAGTTTCTTTGAATTAAATAAATAATTATTCTTCATATTTTAGTTTCTTTGAATTAAATAAATAATTATTCTTCATATTTTAGTTTCTTTGTATTAAATAAATAATTATGCTTCATATTTTAGTTTCTTTGTATTAAATAAATAATTAATCTTCATATTTTAGTTTCTTTGAATAAAATAAATAATTATTCTTCATATTTTAGTTTCTTTGAATTAAATAAATAATTATTCTTCATATTTTAGTTTCTTTGTATTAAATAAATAATTATGCTTCATATTTTAGTTTCTTTGTATTAAATAAATAATTAATCTTCATATTTTAGTTTCTTTGAATAAAATAAATAATTATTCTTCATATTTTAGTTTCTTTGAATTAAATAAATAATTATTCTTCATATTTTAGTTTCTTTGTATTAAATAAATAATTATTCTTCATATTTTAGTTTCTTTGTATTAAATAAATAATTATGCTTCATATTTTAGTTTCTTTGTATTAAATAAATAATTAATCTTCATATTTTAGTTTCTTTGAATAAAATAAATAATTATTCTTCATATTTTAGTTTCTTTGTATTAAATAAATAATTATTCTTCATATTTTAGTTTCTTTGTATTAAATAAATAATTATTCTTCATATTTTAGTTTCTTTGTATTAAATAAATAATTATGCTTCATATTTTAGTTTCTTTGAATTAAATAAATAATTATTCTTCATATTTTAGTTTCTTTGTATTAAATAAATAATTATGCTTCATATTTTAGTTTCTTTGAATTAAATAAATAATTATGCTTCATATTTTAGTTTCTTTGTATTAAATAAATAATTATGCTTCATATTTTAGTTTCTTTGAATTAAATAAATAATTATTCTTCATATTTTAGTTTCTTTGTATTAAATAAATAATTATTCTTCATATTTTAGTTTCTTTGTATTAAATAAATAATTATTCTTGATATTTTAGTTTCTTTGAATTAAATAAATAATTATGCTTCATATTTTAGTTTCTTTGTATTAAATAAATAATTATTCTTCATATTTTAGTTTCTTTGTATTAAATAAATAATTATGCTTCATATTTTAGTTTCTTTGAATTAAATAAATAATTATTCTTCATATTTTAGTTTCTTTGTATTAAATAAATAATTATTCTTCATATTTTAGTTTCTTTGTATTAAATAAATAATTAATCTTCATATTTTAGTTTCTTTGAATAAAATAAATAATTATTCTTCATATTTTTGTTTCTTTGAATTAAATAAATAATTATTCTTCATATTTTAGTTTCTTTGTATTAAATAAATAATTATGCTTCATATTTTAGTTTCTTTGTATTAAATAAATAATTAATCTTCATATTTTAGTTTCTTTGAATAAAATAAATAATTATTCTTCATATTTTAGTTTCTTTGAATAAAATAAATAATTATTCTTCATATTTTAGTTTCTTTGAATTAAATAAATAATTATTCTTCATATTTTAGTTTCTTTGTATTAAATAAATAATTAATCTTCATATTTTAGTTTCTTTGTATTAAATAAATAATTAATCTTCATATTTTAGTTTCTTTGTATTAAATAAATAATTAATCTTCATATTTTAGTTTCTTTGAATAAAATAAATAATTATTCTTCATATTTTAGTTTCTTTGTATTAAATAAATAATTATGCTTCATATTTTAGTTTCTTTGTATTAAATAAATAATTAATCTTCATATTTTAGTTTCTTTGAATAAAATAAATAATTATTCTTCATATTTTAGTTTCTTTGTATTAAATAAATAATTATTCTTCATATTTTAGTTTCTTTGTATTAAATAAACAATTATTCTTCATATTTTAGTTTCTTTGTATTAAATAAATAATTAATCTTCATATTTTAGTTTCTTTGAATAAATAAATAATTATTCTTCATATTTTAGTTTCTTTGAATTAAATAAATAATTATTCTTCATATTTTAGTTTCTTTGTATTAAATAAATAATTATGCTTCATATTTTAGTTTCTTTGTATTAAATAAATAATTAATCTTCATATTTTAGTTTCTTTGTATTAAATAAACAATTATTCCTAATATTTTAGTTTCTTTGTATTAAATAAACAATTATGCTTCATATTTTAGTTTCTTTGAATAAAATAAATAATTATTCTTCATATTTTAGTTTCTTTGAATAAAATAAATAATTATGCTTCATATTTTAGTTTCTTTGTATTAAATAAATAATTATGCTTCATATTTTAGTTTCTTTGTATTAAATAAATAATTATGCTTCATATTTTAGTTTCTTTGTATTAAATAAATAATTATTCTTCATATTTTAGTTTCTTTGAATTAAATAAATAATTATTCTTCATATTTTAGTTTCTTTGTATTAAATAAATAATTATGCTTCATATTTTAGTTTCTTTGTATTAAATAAACAATTATGCTTCATATTTTAGTTTCTTTGTATTAAATAAACAATTATGCTTCATATTTTAGTTTCTTTGTATTAAATAAATAATTATTCTTCATAGTTTAGTTTCTTTGTATTAAATAAATAATTATTCTTCATATTTTAGTTTCTTTGTATTAAATAAATAATTATTCTTCATATTTTAGTTTCTTTGTATTAAATAAATAATTATTCTTCATATTTTAGTTTCTTTGTATTAAATAAATAATTATTCTTCATATTTTAGTTTCTTTGTATTAAATAAACAATTATTCTTCATATTTTAGTTTCTTTGTATTAAATAAACAGTTATGCTTCATATTTTAGTTTCTTTGTATTAAATAAATAATTATTCTTCATATTTTAGTTTCTTTGAATTAAATAAACAATTATTCTTCATATTTTAGTTTCTTTGTATTAAATAAACAATTATTCTTCATATTTTAGTTTCTTTGTATTAAATAAACAATTATTCTTCATATTTTAGTTTCTTTGTATTAAATAAATAATTATTCTTCATATTTTAGTTTCTTTGTATTAAATAAACAATTATTCTTCATATTTTAGTTTCTTTGTATTAAATAAATAATTATTCTTCATATTTTAGTTTCTTTGTATTAAATAAACAATTATTCTTCATATTTTAGTTTCTTTGTATTAAATAAACAGTTATGCTTCATATTTTAGTTTCTTTGTATTAAATAAATAATTATTCTTCATATTTTAGTTTCTTTGAATTAAATATACAATTATTCTTCATATTTTAGTTTCTTTGTATTAAATAAACAATTATTCTTCATATTTTAGTTTCTTTGTATTAAATAAACAATTATTCTTCATATTTTAGTTTCTTTGTATTAAATAAATAATTATTCTTCATATTTTAGTTTCTTTGTATTAAATAAACAATTATTCTTCATATTTTAGTTTCTTTGTATTAAATAAATAATTATTCTTCATATTTTAGTTTCTTTGTATTAAATAAACAATTATTCTTCATATTTTAGTTTCTTTGTATAAAATAAACAGTTATGCTTCATATTTTAGTTTCTTTGTATTAAATAAATAATTATTCTTCATATTTTAGTTTCTTTGTATTAAATAAACAATTATGCTTCATATTTTAGTTTCTTTGTATTAAATAAACAATTATGCTTCATATTTTAGTTTCTTTGTATTAAATAAATAATTATTCTTCATAGTTTAGTTTCTTTGTATTAAATAAATAATTATTCTTCATATTTTAGTTTCTTTGTATTAAATAAATAATTATTCTTCATATTTTAGTTTCTTTGTATTAAATAAATAATTATTCTTCATATTTTAGTTTCTTTGTATTAAATAAATAATTATTCTTCATATTTTAGTTTCTTTGTATTAAATAAACAATTATTCTTCATATTTTAGTTTCTTTGTATTAAATAAACAGTTATGCTTCATATTTTAGTTTCTTTGTATTAAATAAATAATTATTCTTCATATTTTAGTTTCTTTGAATTAAATAAACAATTATTGTTCATATTTTAGTTTCTTTGTATTAAATAAACAATTATTCTTCATATTTTAGTTTCTTTGTATTAAATAAACAATTATTCTTCATATTTTAGTTTCTTTGTATTAAATAAATAATTATTCTTCATATTTTAGTTTCTTTGTATTAAATAAACAATTATTCTTCATATTTTAGTTTCTTTGTATTAAATAAATAATTATTCTTCATATTTTAGTTTCTTTGTATTAAATAAACAATTATTCTTCATATTTTAGTTTCTTTGTATTAAATAAACAGTTATGCTTCATATTTTAGTTTCTTTGTATTAAATAAATAATTATTCTTCATATTTTAGTTTCTTTGAATTAAATATACAATTATTCTTCATATTTTAGTTTCTTTGTATTAAATAAACAATTATTCTTCATATTTTAGTTTCTTTGTATTAAATAAACAATTATTCTTCATATTTTAGTTTCTTTGTATTAAATAAATAATTATTCTTCATATTTTAGTTTCTTTGTATTAAATAAACAATTATTCTTCATATTTTAGTTTCTTTGTATTAAATAAATAATTATTCTTCATATTTTAGTTTCTTTGTATTAAATAAACAATTATTCTTCATATTTTAGTTTCTTTGTATAAAATAAACAGTTATGCTTCATATTTTAGTTTCTTTGTATTAAATAAATAATTATTCTTCATATTTTAGTTTCTTTGTATAAAATAAACAATTATTCTTCATATTTTAGTTTCTTTGTATTAAATAAACAATTATTCTTCATATTTTAGTTTCTTTGTATTAAATAAATAATTATTCTTCATATTTTAGTTTCTTTGTATTAAATAAACAATTATTCTTCATATTTTAGTTTCTTTGTATTAAATAAATAATTATTCTTCATATTTTAGTTTCTTTGAATTAAATAAACAATTATTCGTCATATTTTAGTTTCTTTGTATTAAATAAACAATTATTCTTCATATTTTAGTTTCTTTGTATTAAATAAACAATTATTCTTCATATTAAAGTTTCTTTGTATTAAATAAACAGTTATTCTTCATATTTTAGTTTCTTTGTATTAAATAAACAATTATTCTTCATATTTTAGTTTCTTTGTATTAAATAAACAATTATGCTTCATATTTTAGTTTCTTTGTATTAAATAAACAGTTATGCTTCATATTTTAGTTTCTTTGAATAAAATAAATAATTATTCTTCATATTTTAGTTTCTTTGAATTAAATAAATAATTATTCCTCATATTTTAGTTTCTTTAAATTCAATAAATAATTATGCTTCATATTTTAGGTTCTTTGAATTCAATAAATAATTATTCTTCATATTTTAGTTTCTTTGAATTAAATAAATAATTATTTTTCAGATTTTAGTTTCTTTGTATTAAATAAATAATTATGCTTCATATTTTAGTTTCTTTGAATTAAATAAATAATTATTTTCCAGATTTTAGTATCTTTTAATTAAATAAATAATTATTCTTCATATTTTAGTTTTTTTGAATTGAATAAATAATTATTCTTCATATTTTAGTTTCTTTGTATTAAATAAACAATTATTCTTCATATTTTAGTTTCTTTGTATTAAATAAATAATTAATCTTCATATTTTAGTTTCTTTGAATTAAATAAATAATTATTCTTCATATTTTAGTTTCTTTGAATTAAATAAATAATTATTCTTCATATTTTTGTTTCTTTGTATTAAATAAATAATTATGCTTCATATTTTAGTTTCTTTGTATTAAATAAATAATTAATCTTCATATTTTAGTTTCTTTGAATTAAATAAATAATTATTCTTCATATTTTAGTTTCTTTTAATTAAATAAATAATTATTCTTCATATTTTAGTTTCTTTGAATTAAATAAATAATTATTCTTCATATTTTTGTTTCTTTGTATTAAATAAATAATTATGCTTCATATTTTAGTTTCTTTGTATTAAATAAATAATTAATCTTCATATTTTAGTTTCTTTGAATTAAATAAATAATTATTCTTCATATTTTAGTTTCTTTGAATTAAATAAATAATTATTCTTCATATTTTAGTTTCTTTGTATTAAATAAATAATTATTCTTCATATTTTAGTTTCTTTGAATTAAATAAACAATTATTCTTCATATTTTAGTTTCTTTGTATTAAATAAACAATTATTCTTCATATTTTAGTTTCTTTGTATTAAATAAACAATTATTCTTCATATTTTAGTTTCTTTGTATTAAATAAATAATTATTCTTCATATTTTAGTTTCTTTGTATTAAATAAACAATTATTCTTCATATTTTAGTTTCTTTGTATTAAATAAATAATTATTCTTCATATTTTAGTTTCTTTATATTAAATAAACAATTATTCTTCATATTTTAGTTTCTTTGTATTAAATAAACAGTTATGCTTCATATTTTAGTTTCTTTGTATTAAATAAATAATTATTCTTCATATTTTAGTTTCTTTGAATTAAATAAACAATTATTCTTCATATTTTAGTTTCTTTGTATTAAATAAACAATTATTCTTCATATTTTAGTTTCTTTGTATTAAATAAACAATTATTCTTCATATTTTAGTTTCTTTGTATTAAATAAATAATTATTCTTCATATTTTAGTTTCTTTGTATTAAATAAACAATTATTCTTCATATTTTAGTTTCTTTGTATTAAATAAATAATTATTCTTCATATTTTAGTTTCTTTGTATTAAATAAACAATTATTCTTCATATTTTAGTTTCTTTGTATAAAATAAACAGTTATGCTTCATATTTTAGTTTCTTTGTATTAAATAAATAATTATTCTTCATATTTTAGTTTCTTTGTATTAAATAAACAATTATTCTTCATATTTTAGTTTCTTTGTATTAAATAAACAATTATTCTTCATATTTTAGTTTCTTTGTATTAAATAAATAATTATTCTTCATATTTTAGTTTCTTTGTATTAAATAAACAATTATTCTTCATATTTTAGTTTCTTTGTATTAAATAAATAATTATTCTTCATATTTTAGTTTCTTTGAATTAAATAAACAATTATTCGTCATATTTTAGTTTCTTTGTATTAAATAAACAATTATTCTTCATATTTTAGTTTCTTTGTATTAAATAAACAATTATTCTTCATATTAAAGTTTCTTTGTATTAAATAAACAGTTATTCTTCATATTTTAGTTTCTTTGTATTAAATAAACAATTATTCTTCATATTTTAGTTTCTTTGTATTAAATAAACAATTATGCTTCATATTTTAGTTTCTTTGTATTAAATAAACAGTTATGCTTCATATTTTAGTTTCTTTGAATAAAATAAATAATTATTCTTCATATTTTAGTTTCTTTGAATTAAATAAATAATTATTCCTCATATTTTAGTTTCTTTAAATTCAATAAATAATTATGCTTCATATTTTAGGTTCTTTGAATTCAATAAATAATTATTCTTCATATTTTAGTTTCTTTGAATTAAATAAATAATTATTTTTCAGATTTTAGTTTCTTTGTATTAAATAAATAATTATGCTTCATATTTTAGTTTCTTTGAATTAAATAAATAATTATTTTCCAGATTTTAGTATCTTTTAATTAAATAAATAATTATTCTTCATATTTTAGTTTTTTTGAATTGAATAAATAATTATTCTTCATATTTTAGTTTCTTTGTATTAAATAAACAATTATTCTTCATATTTTAGTTTCTTTGTATTAAATAAATAATTAATCTTCATATTTTAGTTTCTTTGAATAAAATAAATAATTATTCTTCATATTTTAGTTTCTTTGAATTAAATAAATAATTATTCTTCATATTTTAGTTTCTTTGTATTAAATAAATAATTATGCTTCATATTTTAGTTTCTTTGTATTAAATAAATAATTAATCTTCATATTTTAGTTGCTTTGAATAAAATAAATAATTATTCTTCATATTTTAGTTTCTTTGAATTAAATAAATAATTATTCTTCATATTTTAGTTTCTTTGTATTAAATAAATAATTATGCTTCATATGTTAGTTTCTTTGTATTAAATAAATAATTAATCTTCATATTTTAGTTTCTTTGAATAAAATAAATAATTATTCTTCATATTTTAGTTTCTTTGAATTAAATAAACAATTATTCTTCATATTTTAGTTTCTTTGTATTAAATAAATAATTATTCTTCATATTTTAGTTTCTTTGTATTAAATAAATAATTATGCTTCATATTTTAGTTTCTTTGTATTAAATAAATAATTATGCTTCATATTTTAGTTTCTTTGTATTAAATAAATAATTAATCTTCATATTTTAGTTTCTTTGAATAAAATAAATAATTATTCTTCATATTTTAGTTTCTTTGAATTAAATAAATAATTATTCTTCATATTTTAGTTTTTTTGTATTAAATAAATAATTATGCTTCATATTTTAGTTTCTTTGAATTAAATAAATAATTATGCTTCATATTTTAGTTTCTTTGTATTAAATAAATAATTATGCTTCATATTTTAGTTTCTTTGAATTAAATAAATAATTATTCTTCATATTTTAGTTTCTTTGTATTAAATAAATAATTATTCTTCATATTTTAGTTTCTTTGTATTAAATAAATAATTATTCTTCATATTTTAGTTTCTTTGAATTAAATAAATAATTATGCTTCATATTTTAGTTTCTTTGTATTAAATAAATAATTATTCTTCATATTTTAGTTTCTTTGTATTAAATAAATAATTATGCTTCATATTTTAGTTTCTTTGAATTAAATAAATAATTATTCTTTCATATTTTAGTGTCTTTGTATTAAATAAATAATTATTCTTCATATTTTAGTTTCTTTGTATTAAATAAATAATTAATCTTCATATTTTAGTTTCTTTGAATTAAATAAATAATTATTCTTCATATTTTAGTTTCTTTGAATTAAATAAATAATTATTCTTCATATTTTAGTTTCTTTGTATTAAATAAATAATTATTCTTCATATTTTAGTTTCTTTGTATTATATAAATAATTAATCTTCATATTTTAGTTTCTTTGTATTAAATAAATAATTAATCTTCATATTTTAGTTTCTTTGAATAAAATAAATAATTATTCTTCATATTTTAGTTTCTTTGTATTAAATAAATAATTAATCTTCATATTTTAGTTTCTTTGTATTAAATAAATAATTAATCTTCATATTTTAGTTTCTTTGAATAAAATAAATAATTATTCTTCATATTTTAGTTTCTTTGTATTAAATAAATAATTATTCTTCATATTTTAGTTTCTTTGTATTAAATAAACAATTATTCTTCATATTTTAGTTTCTTTGTATTAAATAAATAATTAATCTTCATATTTTAGTTTCTTTGAATAAAATAAATAATTATTCTTTATATTTTAGTTTCTTTGAATTAAATAAATAATTATTCTTCATATTTTAGTTTCTTTGTATTAAATAAATAATTATGCTTCATATTTTAGTTTCTTTGTATTAAATAAATAATTAATCTTCATATTTTAGTTTCTTTGTATTAAATAAACAATTATTCCTCATATTTTAGTTTCTTTGTATTAAATAAACAATTATTCTTCATATTTTAGTTTCTTTGAATAAAATAAATAATTATTCTTCATATTTTAGTTTCTTTGAATAAAATAAATAATTATTCTTCATATTTTAGTTTCTTTGTATTAAATAAATAATTATTCTTCATATTTTAGTTTCTTTGTATTAAATAAATAATTATGCTTCATAGTTTAGTTTCTTTGAATTAAATAAATAATTAATCTTCATATTTTAGTTTCTTTGAATTAAATAAATAATTATTCTTCATATTTTAGTTTCTTTGTATTAAATAAATAATTATTCTTCATAGTTTAGTTTCTTTGTATTAAATAAATAATTATTCTTCATATTTTAGTTTCTTTGTATTAAATAAACAATTATTCTTCATATTTTAGTTTCTTTGTATTAAATAAATAATTATTCCTCATATTTTAGTTTCTTTGTATTAAATAAATAATTATGCTTCATATTTTAGTTTCTTTGTATTAAATAAACAATTATTCTTCATATTTTAGTTTCTTTGTATTAAATAAATAATTATTCTTCATATTTTAGTGTCTTTGTATTAAATAAATAATTATTCCTCATATTTTAGTTTCTTTGTATTAAATAAATAATTATTCCTCATATTTTAGTTTCTTTGAATTAAATAAATAATTATTCTTCATATTTTAGTTTCTTTGTATCAAATAAACAATTATTCTTCATATTTTAGTTTCTTTGTATTAAATAAATAATTATTCTTCATATTTTAGTTTCTTTGTATTAAATAAATAATTATTCCTCATATTTTAGTTTCTTTGTATTAAATAAATAATTATTCCTCATATTTTAGTTTCTTTGTATTAAATAAATAATTATGCTTCATATTTTAGTTTCTTTGAATTAAATAAATAATTATTCTTCATATTTTAGTTTCTTTGTATTAAATAAATAATTATGCTTCATATTTTAGTTTCTTTGAATTAAATAAATAATTATGCTTCATATTTTAGTTTCTTTGTATTAAATAAATAATTATGCTTCATATTTTAGTTTCTTTGAATTAAATAAATAATTATTCTTCATATTTTAGTTTCTTTGTATTAAATAAATAATTATTCTTCATATTTTAGTTTCTTTGTATTAAATAAATAATTATTCTTCATATTTTAGTTTCTTTGAATTAAATAAATAATTATGCTTCATATTTTAGTTTCTTTGTATTAAATAAATAATTATTCTTCATATTTTAGTTTCTTTGTATTAAATAAATAATTAATCTTCATATTTTAGTTTCTTTGAATAAAATAAATAATTATTCTTCATATTGTAGTTTCTTTGAATTAAATAAATAATT
Organism: Euprymna scolopes; assembly: GCF_053919585.1. Lineage (NCBI taxonomy): Eukaryota > Metazoa > Mollusca > Cephalopoda > Sepiida > Sepiolidae > Euprymna > Euprymna scolopes. The sequence continues at coordinate 142,696,705 of NC_136527.1, forward strand.
ATTCTTCATATTTTAGTTTCTTTGTATTAAATAAATAATTATGCTTCATATGTTAGTTTCTTTGTATTAAATAAATAATTAATCTTCATATTTTAGTTTCTTTGAATAAAATAAATAATTATTCTTCATATTTTAGTTTCTTTGAATTAAATAAACAATTATTCTTCATATTTTAGTTTCTTTGTATTAAATAAATAATTATTCTTCATATTTTAGTTTCTTTGTATTAAATAAATAATTATGCTTCATATTTTAGTTTCTTTGTATTAAATAAATAATTATGCTTCATATTTTAGTTTCTTTGTATTAAATAAATAATTAATCTTCATATTTTAGTTTCTTTGAATAAAATAAATAATTATTCTCCATATTTTAGTTTCTTTGAATTAAATAAATAATTATTCTTCATATTTTAGTTTCTTTGTATTAAATAAATAATTATGCTTCATATTTTAGTTTCTTTGAATTAAATAAATAATTATGCTTCATATTTTAGTTTCTTTGTATTAAATAAATAATTATGCTTCATATTTTAGTTTCTTTGAATTAAATAAATAATTATTCTTCATATTTTAGTTTCTTTGTATTAAATAAATAATTATTCTTCATATTTTAGTTTCTTTGTATTAAATAAATAATTATTCTTCATATTTTAGTTTCTTTGAATTAAATAAATAATTATGCTTCATATTTTAGTTTCTTTGTATTAAATAAATAATTATTCTTCATATTTTAGTTTCTTTGTATTAAATAAATAATTATGCTTCATATTTTAGTTTCTTTGAATTAAATAAATAATTATTCTTCATATTTTAGTGTCTTTGTATTAAATAAATAATTATTCTTCATATTTTAGTTTCTTTGTATTAAATAAATAATTAATCTTCATATTTTAGTTTCTTTGAATTAAATAAATAATTATTCTTCATATTTTAGTTTCTTTGAATTAAATAAATAATTATTCTTCATATTTTAGTTTCTTTGTATTAAATAAATAATTATTCTTCATATTTTAGTTTCTTTGTATTATATAAATAATTAATCTTCATAGTTTAGTTTCTTTGTATTAAATAAATAATTAATCTTCATATTTTAGTTTCTTTGAATAAAATAAATAATTATTCTTCATATTTTAGTTTCTTTGTATTAAATAAATAATTAATCTTCATATTTTAGTTTCTTTGTATTAAATAAATAATTAATCTTCATATTTTAGTTTCTTTGAATAAAATAAATAATTATTCTTCATATTTTAGTTTCTTTGTATTAAATAAATAATTATTCTTCATATTTTAGTTTCTTTGTATTAAATAAACAATTATTCTTCATATTTTAGTTTCTTTGTATTAAATAAATAATTAATCTTCATATTTTAGTTTCTTTGAATAAAATAAATAATTATTCTTTATATTTTAGTTTCTTTGAATTAAATAAATAATTATTCTTCATATTTTAGTTTCTTTGTATTAAATAAATAATTATGCTTCATATTTTAGTTTCTTTGTATTAAATAAATAATTAATCTTCATATTTTAGTTTCTTTGTATTAAATAAACAATTATTCCTCATATTTTAGTTTCTTTGTATTAAATAAACAATTATTCTTCATATTTTAGTTTCTTTGAATAAAATAAATAATTATTCTTCATATTTTAGTTTCTTTGAATAAAATAAATAATTATTCTTCATATTTTAGTTTATTTGTATTAAATAAATAATTATTCTTCATATTTTAGTTTCTTTGTATTAAATAAATAATTATGCTTCATAGTTAAGTTTCTTTGAATTAAATAAATAATTAATCTTCATATTTTAGTTTCTTTGAATTAAATAAATAATTATTCTTCATATTTTAGTTTCTTTGTATTAAATAAATAATTATTCTTCATATTTTAGTTTCTTTGTATTAAATAAATAATTATTCTTCATATTTTAGTTTCTTTGTATTAAATAAACAATTATTCTTCATATTTTAGTTTCTTTGTATTAAATAAATAATTATTCCTCATATTTTAGTTTCTTTGTATTAAATAAATAATTATGCTTCATATTTTAGTTTCTTTGTATTAAATAAACAATTATTCTTCATATTTTAGTTTCTTTGTATTAAATAAATAATTATTCTTCATATTTTAGTGTCTTTGTATTAAATAAATAATTATTCCTCATATTTTAGTTTCTTTGTATTAAATAAATAATTATTCCTCATATTTTAGTTTCTTTGAATTAAATAAATAATTATTCTTCATATTTTAGTTTCTTTGTATTAAATAAACAATTATTCTTCATATTTTAGTTTCTTTGTATTAAATAAATAATTAATCTTCATATTTTAGTTTCTTTGAATAAAATAAATAATTATTCTTTATATTTTAGTTTCTTTGAATTAAATAAATAATTATTCTTCATATTTTAGTTTCTTTGTATTAAATAAATAATTATGCTTCATATTTTAGTTTCTTTGTATTAAATAAATAATTAATCTTCATATTTTAGTTTCTTTGTATTAAATAAACAATTATTCCTCATATTTTAGTTTCTTTGTATTAAATAAACAATTATTCTTCATATTTTAGTTTCTTTGAATAAAATAAATAATTATTCTTCATATTTTAGTTTCTTTGAATAAAATAAATAATTATTCTTCATATTTTAGTTTATTTGTATTAAATAAATAATTATTCTTCATATTTTAGTTTCTTTGTATTAAATAAATAATTATGCTTCATAGTTTAGTTTCTTTGAATTAAATAAATAATTAATCTTCATATTTTAGTTTCTTTGAATTAAATAAATAATTATTCTTCATATTTTAGTTTCTTTGTATTAAATAAATAATTATTCTTCATATTTTAGTTTCTTTGTATTAAATAAATAATTATTCTTCATATTTTAGTTTCTTTGTATTAAATAAACAATTATTCTTCATATTTTAGTTTCTTTGTATTAAATAAATAATTATTCCTCATATTTTAGTTTCTTTGTATTAAATAAATAATTATGCTTCATATTTTAGTTTCTTTGTATTAAATAAACAATTATTCTTCATATTTTAGTTTCTTTGTATTAAATAAATAATTATTCTTCATATTTTAGTGTCTTTGTATTAAATAAATAATTATTCCTCATATTTTAGTTTCTTTGTATTAAATAAATAATTATTCCTCATATTTTAGTTTCTTTGAATTAAATAAATAATTATTCTTCATATTTTAGTTTCTTTGTATTAAATAAACAATTATTCTTCATATTTTAGTTTCTTTGTATTAAATAAATAATTATTCTTCATATTTTAGTTTCTTTGTATTAAATAAATAATTATTCCTCATATTTTAGTTTCTTTGTATTAAATAAATAATTATTCCTCATATTTTAGTTTCTTTGTATTAAATAAATAATTATGCTTCATATTTTAGTTTCTTTGTATTAAATAAACAATTATTCTTCATATTTTAGTTTCTTTGAATAAAATAAATAATTATGCTTCATATTTTAGTTTCTTTGTATTAAATAAATAATTATGCTTCATATTTTAGTTTCTTTGTATTAAATAAATAATTATGCTTCATATTTTAGTTTCTTTGTATTAAATAAATAATTATTCTTCATATTTTAGTTTCTTTGAATTAAATAAATAATTATTCTTCATATTTTAGTTTCTTTGTATTAAATAAATAATTATGCTTCATATTTTAGTTTCTTTGTATTAAATAAACAATTATGCTTCATATTTTAGTTTCTTTGTATTAAATAAACAATTATGCTTCATATTTTAGTTTCTTTGTATTAAATAAATAATTATTCTTCATATTTTAGTTTCTTTGTATTAAATAAACAATTATTCTTCATATTTTAGTTTCTTTGTATTAAATAAACAATTATTCTTCATATTTTAGTTTCTTTGTATTAAATAAATAATTATGCTTCATATTTTAGTTTCTTTGAATTAAATAAATAATTATGCTTCATATTTTAGTTTCTTTGTATTAAATAAATAATTATGCTTCATATTTTTGTTTCTTTGAATTAAATAAATAATTATTCTTCATATTTTAGTTTCTTTGTATTAAATAAATAATTATTCTTCATATTTTAGTTTCTTTGTATTAAATAAATAATTATTCTTCATATTTTAGTTTCTTTGAATTAAATAAATAATTATGCTTCATATTTTAGTTTCTTTGTATTAAATAAATAATTATTCTTCATATTTTAGTTTCTTTGTATTGAATAAATAATTATTCCTCATATTTTAGTTTCTTTGTATTAAATAAATAATTATTCCTCATATTTTAGTTTCTTTGTATTAAATAAATAATTATGCTTCATGTTTTAGTTTCTTTGTATTAAATAAACAATTATTCTTCATATTTTAGTTTCTTTGTATTAAATAAACAATTATTCTTCATATTTTAGTTTCTTTGTATTAAATAAATAATTATTCTTCATATTTTAGTTTCTTTGTATTAAATAAATAATTATTCTTCATATTTTAGTTTCTTTGTATTAAATAAATAATTATTCTTCATATTTTAGTTTCTTTGTATTAAATAAATAATTATTCTTCATATTTTAGTTTCTTTGTATTAAATAAATAATTATTCTTCATATTTTAGTTTCTTTGTATTAAATAAACAATTATTCTTCATATTTTAGTTTCTTTGTATTAAATAAACAGTTATGCTTCATATTTTAGTTTCTTTGTATTAAATAAATAATTATTCTTCATATTTTAGTTTCTTTGAATTAAATAAACAATTATTCTTCATATTTTAGTTTCTTTGTATTAAATAAACAATTATTCTTCATATTTTAGGTTCTTTTTATTAAATAAACAATTATTCTTCATATTTTAGTTTCTTTGTATTAAATAAATAATTATTCTTCATATTTTAGTTTCTTTGTATTAAATAAACAGTTATGCTTCATATTTTAGTTTCTTTGTATTAAATAAATAATTATTCTTCATATTTTAGTTTCTTTGAATTAAATAAACAATTATTCTTCATATTTTAGTTTCTTTGTATTAAATAAACAATTATTCTTCATATTTTAGTTTCTTTGTATTAAATAAACAATTATTCTTCATATTTTAGTTTCTTTGTATTAAATAAACAATTATTCTTCATATTTTAGTTTCTTTGTATTAAATAAATAATTATTCTTCATATTTTAGTTTCTTTGTATTAAATAAATAATTATTCCTCATATTTTAGTTTCTTTGTATTAAATAAATAATTATTCCTCATATTTTAGTTTCTTTGTATTAAATAAATAATTATGCTTCATATTTTAGTTTCTTTGTATTAAATAAACAATTATTCTTCATATTTTAGTTTCTTTGTATTAAATAAATAATTATTCTTCATATTTTAGTTTCTTTGTATTAAATAAATAATTATTCTTCATATTTTAGTTTCTTTGTATTAAATAAACAATTATTCTTCATATTTTAGTTTCTTTGTATTAAATAAATAATTATTCTTCATATTTTAGTTTCTTTGTATTAAATAAACAATTATTCTTCATATTTTAGTTTCTTTGTATTAAATAAACAGTTATGCTTCATATTTTAGTTTCTTTGTATTAAATAAATAATTATTCTTCATATTTTAGTTTCTTTGAATTAAATAAACAATTATTCTTCATATTTTAGTTTCTTTGTATTAAATAAATAATTATTCTTCATATTTTAGTTTCTTTGTATTAAATAAACAATTATTCTTCATATTTTAGTTTCTTTGTATTAAATAAATAATTATTCTTCATATTTTAGTTTCTTTGTATTAAATAAACAATTATTCTTCATATTTTAGTTTCTTTGTATTAAATAAACAGTTATGCTTCATATTTTAGTTTCTTTGTATTAAATAAATAATTATTCTTCATATTTTAGTTTCTTTGAATTAAATAAACAATTATTCGTCATATTTTAGTTTCTTTGTATTAAATAAACAATTATTCTTCATATTTTAGTTTCTTTGTATTAAATAAACAATTATTCTTCATATTTTAGTTTCTTTGTATTAAATAAACAGTTATTCTTCATATTTTAGTTTCTTTGTATTAAATAAACAATTATTCTTCATATTTTAGTTTCTTTGTATTAAATAAACAATTATGCTTCATATTTTAGTTTCTTTGTATTAAATAAACAGTTATGCTTCATATTTTATTTTCTTTGAATAAAATAAATAATTATTCTTCATATTTTAGTTTCTTTGAATTAAATAAATAATTATTCCTCATATTTTAGTTTCTTTAAATTCAATAAATAATTATGCTTCATATTTTAGGTTCTTTGAATTCAATAAATAATTATTCTTCATATTTTAGTTTCTTTGAATTAAATAAATAATTATTTTTCAGATTTTAGTTTCTTTGTATTAAATAAATAATTATGCTTCATATTTTAGTTTCTTTGAATTAAATAAATAATTATTTTTCAGATTTTAGTATCTTTTAATTAAATAAATAATTATTCTTCATATTTTAGTTTTTTTGAATTGAATAAATAATTATTCGTCATATTTTAGTTTCTTTGTATTAAATAAACAATTATTCTTCATATTTTAGTTTCTTTGTATTAAATAAATAATTAATCTTTGTAGTATAATTTTAAAGGTTTTTAATATGGAAACAAGTGTCCATTTGAAACTTCGAATCTGTCAGATTTGCATTCAATTTGATCCGTATTCATTAAACACCAATTAATAAAGATTCCCTAAATTTAAATTTCTTCTGAAGACTCCTTAATCTTAAGATTTATATTCAAGACAGTTTTGTAAATCATATTCCTACCATGGATTTTGATCCAAATTGAATAAGAGTTCAATTAAGTACATTAACAGAACGTATGGTAGCTGACGAACGTATGAAAAAAATTCTGTTTTTTCTATTCTATTATTGAAGGTGTAATTATTTCAGTAGAGACGATAGCGTTCACACGTGTGGGGTTCACGTGCAAAAGGGAAAAAAGGTACCGTTTAAGGCTAGGTTATGGTTAGAAACAAAAAAAAATAAGTAATATACGACGTACTGGGTGTATCTGCATTGCTCTTTAGGAAAGAAGAAGGAAAGGATGGCTAGCTCATTTATATACCCAATGTGCATCTTGGAAAGGCAGGGCATGATAGGAGAAGCTATTTTTTTTTCTGTTGTCTCGTCCTTTTTTTTTTGTTAGGAGGATATAAAAGCTGGGAAAAATTCCTTGGGAAAAAGAAGAGTTGTGAACATCTTCTCTTGAAAAGTATTTCGTATTGCTGACATTCAGATTGTGCTGTGTGACATTGGTTGTGAGAGGCCAGGTGTGGTCAATTGGAAAAGAAGAGGGGAGAAACGTGCTGTTGTTGAGTGAGTGACTCACTTCGTCTCGAACCCCAGAATCGAATCCTTATTGCAACCTTAGAACATGAAAGAAAACAGATTTAGAAAAGAAAAAAAAGAGAGAAAAAATAATAAATATAAAAGCGAAAATGTATGTATGTATGTGTGTTTTCTTTTTCTGTGTGTCTACAAAAGGCTTTTTTCAGAGAAGCGGTCGGTCGGTTCATAACTTTTTAAAACTTTTTATATCACATATAAATCGTAATATCTCACACTTAGCAATGAAGCTCGCCTGTCTATTTAATTTGCTCGATTTCGGGAAGATAAATATTCAATATTTGTTGCTCGCCGCATGTGGATTAGTCTTTTTCCTATAACATCTTGGGGGGAAAAAAAAGCGTTCAGCAGCAAATGAAATGCCGCAGTCAAACTTGACCTCATTAACTCATTAAAACGAGCACCTGCTAAATCCAAGTAATTAAATAAATTCAAACGCCTTTCCACAAGCATGTCACGGTGGGGCAATGGTTAATGTTGCATTTCTTTTTCACAACTTTGCCTCAACGGTTCGGGTTCGATCCTCATACTTACTTTTTTTTAACCCCCCCCCCCCCACACACACACCTCCAAACACCCGGACAACGCCAGGTACCCCTCGCTAGTAATCTATATATCCATAAAAGTGAACGTGTCTGTGTGTCTGTGTCATTTTCCTACGCAATAACTGTCTATTTTAAGTCTACAGACTCTAAATTTGATATACAGGATACTGAGATTTGGGAAAACCTTTGTAATCTGTTTTTGGCCAGAAATTTGACTGTCAAGGGGTCAAAGTTCAACGATTTAACCTTTGAGAACTCTACCAAACTCGTCCACCAATTTTGGGTCTAAACACTTGATATTTTAGATATAGGTTCCTTGGACGTGGATCTAACTTTTGATTTGAGTTCAAAACAATAAATGTTAAGAGGTCATAATAGAGGTCAAAGTTTTAAAAAATTGCCCGCTTTTTTTTTTTGTTGTTTTGCTCAACATACACCTCCAAACACCCCGGCAACACTGGGCTAAAATGCTAGTATCAATAAAAATAATAAAACCCCTCAATCAAATGTAAAACCAGAGTCTTTTACACAAAACGTTGCCATTAGCAAGATCCCCACGTGGGTGTAAAATACACTTAATATATTTTTATTTGTCCAGATTCCATTATAGAGTCGTGATTTCAAAAGTAAAGAAAAAAGTAAAGCTAGAAATGAAAGTAAAAACTGATGACGTTACCAAAAAATTAAAAATAACGAAGATGAATGTACAAAATGTATAACAAGTTTTTCCAATTTTGTCCCATATTTGATCCCTTAAAAACTATTTTAACTGATTAAAGACCCATAAAGAACGATCCATAAAAAACTCAATCATTTCGGGTCCCTAGCACCACTCTGCAGCTTTTAGTTTCCGGGGAGATGGAGTTCGAAAATATGGAGACAGACAAATATATAGCCTTTTATATATATACTAGCGCTGGGTACCCGGCGTTGCCTGGGTGTTTAGGGATGTGCGTGGGGGGGGGGCGGGAATTTATTCACTGAGTCCCGTGAAGGTTATCCCACGTGGTTCATGTTAATAAGCTTAGAAAAATCAGGACATGAAAAAATAAAGACATGGAAATACTTTTAAGAATAAAAGAATATTGACATTTTATTGAGGGAAAAAGAAAGCATAAGGGTTGGGGAAAGAAGGCAGCAAAGCTGCAAAGTTCAATTATTGAGAAAAAAGTTTATATGTTCAATTTACAAGAGAAAATACAGTTTATATGTTCACCAATTCGACTGCCAAAAAATGTCCTTATGGCAAACACTAAAGGCTTAATTAACACTAGAGAGAGAGTACAGAAATAAGAGAAAATTAGAATAAGAGAACTTACTGCGTAAAACAATGATTTCGTTTTTTTTAACCTTTCTTTTTTTATCTTTATATATATATGTGTGAGTCCTTTTTTTTTACATATATATTTTCTTCACGCCACTCCAAATCGATCTGTCCTCACTTCAGTGACAGAATCCTTGAAAGTTCTTTTGAAAATAATCCTTGAATTTGAAAACTCAATGTTGTTTGGTAAAACCTTCGTTCGTCCTTCTTGTCAGATGAAATTCTCACTGGTTACAACATGGAAAGACATTTCGGTTTCCACACGCCGACATTTAATCGCATCTCGTGCGTCCAGTTTATAGATCAATTCTTCTTAGAATTGATTCTTTCTTTTCTTTTTGAGTCAACCAACTTGATTCGACTCTTACTGAAACTCATTATTCATTCATATGAACAATGAAATAACTTTTACTATTTTTAAGACTTGAATGTCTGAGTAGGACCAGAGCTCGTAACTTGCGTGTTACCTTCGTGGAATCTCTGTCCAAAACTGACTTTCGCTCCGCTCTCTAGTGCACTTGTTGAATTTTCGCGGGAAAAATATCTCTTAGTAGAACCAATTGTGGCGTGATTCTTTCAGCAGCAGCAGCAGCAGCAGCTCGTTAAAAAGACGTAAAGTTAAAGAAGGAAAGAAGGGAGGAAAGATAAAAGACAACGACGAAAAGAAGGAAGAAATTAAATTTCTGACAGGGGAGAACTTCTTGAAAAATCGGAAAAACCCACACAAAAAAAAACAGCCAACGAACGTAAAACTTCTTTAAAAAAAATAGGAAAAACAATCCCCCCCCCCAAAAAAACGTCGTTGCCCGAGTGTTTGGAGGTGTGTGTAGGGGAGGTTAAAGAACTTCTTACAAAATCGGAAAAACACAAACAAAAAAAACAGCAAACGAACGTAAAACTTTTTTTAAAAATAGGAAAAACACAAACAAAAAAACAGCCAACGAACGTAAAACTTTTTTTAAAAATCGGAAAAACAACCCCCCCCCCAAAAAAAAAGGACGGCGTTGCCTGGGTGTTTGGAGGTGTGTATGTAAGTGGGGGGGGAAGAATAAGCGAATACCCTGTTTAAACTTTTTAAAAAAATCGGAAAAAAAAACAAAACAAATAAAACAGCGAACCGATGTAAAACTTGTTTGAAACAATCGGATAAACAAAAACCCAAAAAAAGGAAAATAAAACAAAAACAAAAAAACACAGCGAAAAGCGAAAAAAAAAATGGTATAAATAACCTCGTTTCAATATTAAATGTTTAGAAATCGAGAAAAAAGTATATCTGATAACTGGGATCGAACCTGAAATCTTTAGATGACAACGCTGTCATTTAACCCATCGCGCTCTAGACGCATGGATGAAAGTAGGTTGGCTTTTATAAGATTTAAAACGAATTCAATGTACAACGTCTTTTGCGCGTATTGACGCATGCGTAAAGCCATCTTGTCATGAAGATGGCATTTTTTTCACCCCCTCCTTGTAAAAAAGAGAGCCGTTAAGGATGAAGGAATGAACTTTTTTGCCCAATTTTTCGATCGTCCAAGATGTGGAGTTATAAAATGATACTGAACTCATGAAAATCCGTGGCCCATGTTGAAAGTTTTTGACAGACATACAAACACACATACTTACACACACACACACATTTTGCCTTTTATATATATACTAGCGAGGGGTATCCGGCGTTGCCCGGGTGTTTGGAGGTGTGTGTGGAAACTCCGGGGGGGGGGAGTAAAAAAAAAGTAAGTATGAGGATCGAACCCGAATCCCTGAGGCAAAGTTGTAAATTAAAGTGTGAAAAAAAAAACGTGCGATGTTAACCATTGCCCCACCGTGAGATGCTAATGGAAACACGTTTGAATTTATTTAATTACTTGGATTTGGCAGGTGCCCGTTTTAATTAGTTAATGAGGTCAAGTTTGACTGCGGGATAGTATTCATTTACTGTGGAACGCTTTTTTTATTTTTATTTTCCCAAGATGTTATAGGAAAAAGATGAACCCACATGCGGCGAACGACAAATGTTGAATATTTATCTTCCCGAAATCGAGCAAATTAAATAGACAGGCGAGCTTCGTTGTTAACTGTGAGATATTACGATTTATATGTGATATAAAAAGATTTTAAAAGTTGTGAACTGACCAACCGCTTCTCTGAAAAAAGCCTTTTGTAGACATACAGAAAAAGCGAACACACATACATACACACACACACATTTTCGCTTTTATATTTATAGATATATACTAGCGGGGGGTACCCGGCGATGCCCGAGTGTCTTGAGGTAAATCAAAACTCCGGGGGTGGGGGGTTAAATAGTAAACAAAAAAATGTTTTGGTAGGTAAGTATGAGAATCGAACCCGTACCCTTGAGTTGGAAATTAATGTGTGAAAAAAAAAAAAAAACGGGCGACGTTACCCATTAGGCCACAGCAACATACAACATACACATGTTTGAATTCATTTATTTAACTATAAAAACAGACGTGCGCAATAAAAAGTTAACTCTGCTGCTTCCATTTGACCTAATTAAGAAGGTCAAATAGAAGTTACGCAGCGTTTGGGTTTGTTTACCCAAATTTTACTGTTTTTTCCCCCAACAGATGTTGAGGAGGGGGAAAGCAGCTCCCAATTGTCTAGATTGAATAGCAACTGTCTGATATACAAGATTGATCAAAGCTGATTGCTTATGGACGTTTTTCCCGGCGCAATGCCGAGAACGTCCGTTTGAGTTTAGTTTCACTTTATTTATACTAAAAAGCCCAATCAACACGCGAGAAGCCAAAATAGCAATAATTTTGTAAATATCGACGTAAATAAATCTAGACATGATGCGCTTTCCCAAATCCGAGTTATTATTATATAGGACCTATATAAACAGTTGTAAGCGATCATAACGAACCCGGGAGCGTGTGCGAAAGAAGCCTTTGCGAGACATACACGAAATGGTCACACACATTTTGCCTTTTATATATTTAGAAGATATATAAAACAAGGGTAGATAGAAGAATAGAGTAAGTTCAGTTCTATAAGAGGATAATATAAAGCTCAACAAATTTCATTGGAGCTTATATAGGAGACAATAGGAGTGGAAAATGAATTCACAAACACTATATATTGAAAAAATATAGAATGAGTCAACTAAATGTACGTATACCTTTATTAAATAGATGACTCATTCTATATTTTCCAATATATAATCCTATTGTCTTTATATTATATATATATATATATATATACATAAGCGAGAGAAGACAATGATTGAATTCAGAAGAAAAATCCTGATAGATATTACTTGAAGTAATACTTTCAAGGTGATCCTAGCCAAAAAGGAAAAGCTCAATATTTAAGAATAGAGCAATATATAAGTTTTGTGGTTAAATTTTAAATTCTGAAAAAACAACATCTAGAGACATATATTTGTATTTAAGAATTTATTGTTTGACAAAAGGAATATATAGAAGGGGTTATATTCCTTTTGTCAAACAATAAATTCTTAAACCGAATATATGTCTCTATATGTTGTTTTTTCAGAATTTAAAATTTAACCACGAAACAGAGAAAGAGAGAGAGAGAGTAAAGTTACATAGGAACTTTATCACATTATCAAGTCATTAAGCATTACAGAAAAAGGATTAAGGGAGAAAATTAAAAAAGCTGGCAAAATGTTTGTATGTGAAGTCTATGACGGGACAAGAACATACATAAATACCTTAAAGGTCGAATAACATTCATTTGGGGTTTCAACATATCTCGTCCATCTTTGGATGCTTTTGACGAATCCTCAGAAACCCATCGCGCTCTAGAATCTGGAAACAAAGATTCGTGCAACTCGAAATCTTGGTGGTATTTACAGCAGCTTTATTCCAAATGTTTCCCCTATTGGAAAGCTGAAACGCTGGTTCTAGATTCTTACTTTCTGACTCTTACTTTACTTGGACACATTGACTGTTTCTGTCCCTTTGACTGATTCAACTAATTTCCATGTATAGAATGAGTCAACTAAATGTATGTATGTATTAAATAAATGACTCATTCTATATTTTTCAATATATAGTCCTACTGTCTTATATAGAGATAGATAGATAGATAGAGAGAGAGAGAGAGAGAGACAAAGTTACATAGGAACTTCATTACATTATCAAGTCATTAAGCATTACAGAAAAAGGATTAAGGGAGAAAATAAAAAAAGCTGGCAAAATGTAAACGTAAAAAGAAATTTTATCGTGGAATCCTGATGGATTATCTTTCATTTGAATTGAACCTTTTTATTATTTTCGAAACACTAATTTCCATGCATATTTCCAAAGCTTCTTTCTTAGAACTGCACGCCTGTGGAACTGTCTTCTGTTTTCCTGCTTTCCAGCTGACTACAATATATCAAGTCCATTGCCAAGGTCGTTGGAAAAATGGTAGGATCCTTCTACTGCTCCAGTAGATATCTTACTCCTGATGCAGTTCTCTACGTATATAAAAACCAGGTTCAGCCAACGATGGAGTACTGTTGCCACATCTGGGCAGGAACTGCTAGAAGCAGCTTATCCTGCCTTGCCAGAGTTCAAAGTAGACTTCGTAGGTTAGTGGGGGATGCCCTTTTCTCTTCTCTGCAACCTCTTTCTCACAGAAGAGATGTTGCGCTGCTTTATCATTATTTTCATGGCAAATGCTCAGCTGAGCTTCAATCTATGCCCCCCCGCCAAACTTTTACGAAAAACACTCGTCTAGCTAAAACCACTATCAATAATTTTCCACACTCTCTATCTGTATCTAAACCTAAGCGTTGATTCCACGAACAAAGCTTCTTTCTTAGAACTCTCTGTGGAACTCTCTTCTGATTGCCTGCTTTTCAGATGGCTACAATCTGATTATCTTCAAGTCCAACATAAACAAGTTCTTGATGACTAATCCAATTTACAAAATTTCCACTATTTATGTTTACTACGCTATAATCACATTGACTAATGTATACCCATTAACCCTTATCCCCAAGTGGCCTCCGGGCCTTGATACATGGTGACTCCTTTGTAATTAAAAAATATTTCGGAAAGATCATCTTGCCTTCTAAATGACGTCATTAAAGTCATTAGTATACGTAAGATAATCACCGGATATTTTTACATATTTTTTACATATTTTTTACATATTTTTACATATTTTTACATATTTTTACATATTTTTTTCTAAGTTCTCAACGGACTTGTCATCAGATAGCATTTTTACATTAACATTCCAAGCTTTAGTTGGCAAAAGTTTTGAGGTTAAATAATTGTAATAATTGCTGACCAATACATTTTTTCGCATTGCCCGATCAATATCCGACAAGTATATAGTGGATGTAGGTAGATATATAAATATATATGTATATACAGAGAGAAAGAAATAAAAAGGAACAAACCGAGATATTGATTGAGATTGTCGGACTGACTTCCTCATCTTGGTTGTAAGAGTCACAACGTTTCGGCCGTTTTGCCCTCCGGCCTTCATCAGGTGTTTTTTTGTATCGAACTAGGGAACCGTTCGTTAGGAGTCTCGAACCCAACCCATTATTATTATTATGGGGGTACCGTGTTCGGACTCCAGCTAGGCTCTGGGTCATAGTTGCTGATTCTCTGTTTTGAATGTTACTTTTCACTGCCTTCGTTCAGGATTGAACTCAGCACCTTTGGGTAACTGTAAACTTTGATACAACGTCTAGGACCACTCGGCCATATGTGACTGATGTATTTAATTTTTTATACACGATTCTGTGGTATTTTTTTCTTTTTCACTCCCCGAGTTATTTGCCCTTTGTTTATATTCTTGCCACCCCACATTTTTGGGACGTAATTTTTGTAATTTATTATTTAAATATTTTCTACGTGCATAAAATTAAGTTATTTATAGACATGCATAATGTTATGCACGTAAAAAATATTTAAATAAATATTTAAAATAATAAATTTATTAAAAATAAATTTATTTATAATTTATTTACATCATAGATAAAATTATTAAATTTATTTACATCATAGATAAAATTATTAAATTTATTTACATTATAGATAAAATTATTAAATCTATTTACATCATAGATAAAATTATTAAATCTATTTACATCATAGATAAAATTATTAAATTTATTTACATCATAGATAAAATTATTAAATTTATTTACATCATAGATAAAATTATTAAATTTATTTACATCATAGATAAAATTATTAAATCTATTTACATCATAGATAAAATTATTAAATTTATTTACATTATAGATAAATTATTAAATTTATTTACATCATAGATAAAATTATTAAATTTATTTACATCATAGATAAAATTATTAAATTTATTTACATCATAGATAAAATTATTAAATTTATTTACATCATAGATAAAATTATTAAATTTATTTACATCATAGATAAAATTATTAAATCTATTTACATCATAGATAAAATTATTAAATTTATTTACATCATAGATAAAATTATTAAACTCTTTATTTTGTCGAAATACTATTTCCATTATTCTCATCATTATATATATATATATATTTATATATATGAGATCGTTGATTTATTTAATTTTTTATAATTTATTATTTAAATATTTTCTACATGCATAAAATTAAGTTATCTACAGACATAACATGCTTCAAAGTTTAACTTCTCGTCAATTTAATTAAACTTATTGAGACTCAAAATCACCGCCGCTCAATATGTCATCTCGACAATGCTATGCACGGTTTTTATCGCTTTTAAATGTAAGATTGTTTCTTTATTTTTTAAAAATGATTCTGTGGTATTTCTGAGTGCTTTAAAGGGAAAAGTTATTTTTTTTTTTACAAGGTGGTCACCACTTATCAAGGCCCAGAAGTTACTTGGGGATAAAGGTTATTGTGTGTACAGTACGTTAGTGTTGAGATTTGATTAAGTGTCTTACTTAAGGGAGTGGTTCATCAGGAATTTGTTTATGTTGAACTTGAAGACATCCAGTCAGGTGGGAAGCAGGCAAACGGAACAGAGTTCCACAGGCGTGCACTTCTAAGAAAGAAGCTTTGTTCATGGAATCTACGATTTGGTTTTGGCACAGATAAAGAGTGAGAAAAATTTTTGACCATGGTTTCAGTTAGACGGGTGTTTTTCGTGAAAGATTGGCAAGGGTGGACCATAGATTGGAGCTCAGATGAGCACTTGCCATGGAAGTAACGATAAAAAAAAGACAGGCTTGCAACATCTCTCCTGTGGGAGAGAAGTTGCAGGGAAGAGAAAAGGGCATCCCCCACTAAGCCACGAAGCCTTTTTTGTACTCTGTCAAGGCAGGATAGGCTGTTTTTAGCAGCTCCTGCCCAGATGTGGCAGCAGTACTTGGCTTTTATACAGATAGAGAATTGCATCAGCAGTGACATATCTTCTGGAGCCGTAGAAGGATCCTACCATTTTTCCAGTGACCTTAGCAACAGACTTGATATATGTGTTCCATTTCAGGTCAGGAGTAAAGGTTAAGCCCAGAAGCTTATCAAAACATGAAGCTTCCCCTAAACAAGAGCCATCCATTTCAATTGATGGCAGATGGAGATCAGAGCATTGATGATGTAAAGATAGGAACTTGGTTTTAGATACATTAAAAGTAACCAACCACCTTTTCCCCCCACTGTACCACACACTCAAGATCAGAGGAGAGAGAATCAGAGATAACTTTGTCATTTACGGCCTTTGATGTGTTGCCATAGATGGTCGTGTCATCAGCATAAATGTCAACGAATGATTTAAGGATGTGTTTTGGGAGATCATTGATGTAGATCAGGATGGACCCTTGAGGGACCCCAGCATTAATACTGAGGGCCTCTGATTTCTGCCCATCAACCACTACTCGTATAAGCCTATCAGAGAGAAATGATTTAATGATTGAGAAAACATTTCCAGTTATACCATAGCTGGAAATCTTGTGAAGTAGGCCCTTATGCCATACCTTATCGAACGCTTTTGATATGTCAAGAGCAATTGCCCTAGAGAGGAAGCCTTTGTCAAGAGATTCACTAATCCTATGAGATATAACCGTTAGCACATCTGCTGTAGATCTTTGTTTAGTCGCCCCACATTTTTGGGGCGTATTATCTATAATTAATTTATTATTTTAAATATTTATTTAAATATTTTTGGGTGCATAAAATAAAGACAGACATGCATAATTTTATGCACATAAAAATATTTAAATAAATATTTAAAATAATAAAACTAAATAAATAATAAATTAAATGTGAATTTATCTGCAGAGACAGTTCAAAAGCTGTCAAAAGAATTCGGACAACAAATCAAATTTCCCGGGTATGGAACATAACCCATCAGAAATTAATCACTAGACGTTTGATGTTTCGGAAATTGGAGAAATAAGTGAATAAAAAGTACTTGTATTAGATAGAAGATGAAAAAATGATATGGTCAGACAGTATTGTAATAAAAAGAGGAATTATTGCATAATATGTTGATATCTGATGAAGTCAGAGCCACAGATAATGCCTCTTTGGGTCAGGTCTCAACCATAATTGTCTCGTATAATCTCACCAAAAGGGGGTTAAGAGGCAAAAAGGGCTGAACAGTTAAAAGAAAAAAGGGGCCCAAAAATAAAAGGGTAGATTAACTAGTGTTGTCCGGAATAATCTCGCTATATGGAGCGGAGTAATTAGGAGAAATAAGTTGTAGGAAGAGATTATACTAATTAGTTTAGTCCAAAAATTTAAGAGAGGAAGTTAAAAAAAACTATTTGGGCAGTCAGCATAGAAACCCCCAAAATGTGTAATAAAAAACCTGAAGTTGAGTTGGCAAGAGTCGAGTTCTAAAAACTGAACAGGTCACAACTAACAATGCCATTCAAATACTGCCAAGACTCCATTTCTTTTTATTAGAATCTATTTTGACCAGAAATATAAAGATAATGTGACCAAGATGAAAGCGTGATTTTTTAAAATAGAAAGCATCGAGAAAAATTAAACTAGAAAAATGTTTTTCTAATTGCCGTCATCATATAATGGAGAATTACGATTTAAGTGACCTTTTTTTAGAGCCATGTTTAGTTTCAGAACAGTTTCCGATGGTTAGTTGTTCTGCACAAGTCCTGGAGGTGGCTGGTTCTCGAATTGGAATCCACACAGCAAAAGACTCTTCCTGTGTTGACACGAAGAAAACATATGCGAAGTTGCTACAGAAAGGTTCAATATTTATGGAGCAATTCTGGTTTCTGATTGGTTGGTAGCAGAATGTGAATTCAATTCATCATTTCCCGTGTGAGATCATACCCCATTAAAAAAAGTATTGTAACAAGTATTGCATAGCAATATTTGTTGATAGGTTATTAAAGTTTAACAGTTTTTTTTTTCTGGAGGGGTTAGTAAAGTCTAGCAGTTTTTTGGGGGGGGCTAGTAAAGTCTAGCAGTGTTTTAAGGGGCTAGTAAAGTCTAGCAGTGTTTTAAGGGGCTAGTAAAGTCTAGCAGTGTTTTAAGGGGCTAGTAAAGTCTAGCAGGGTTTTAAGGGGCTAGTAGAGAAACTAACAGGGTTTTGAGAGGCCAGTAGAGTCTAGCTGGATTTTAAGTTTATGAAGTCAGCTTTAAGGATCAGGTGGGAATGTAGTTTGATATGCAGTAATTTGTATATCAATGAAGATTCGGCTTAAAATGACGTCATAAAGAATCTGAAGTCGAGTTGGCAAGAGTTGAGTTCTGAAAACGTATCAATTTATCGTATTACTAGCTGTACCCTGCCACACGTTGCTGTAGCTCAATTTTTTTTTTTTTTTTTTTTTTACATAGGCATCACCACATTATCAAGGCCAAGAGGCCACTCAAGGATAAGGGTTAAAGAGTGTACAGTAGAAATTGGACAATATAGTAATCATTAGTAATGAAAATTTGGTAAATTTGATAACTTATATGGAATGGCTCATCAAGAACTTATTTACTTTAGACTTGAACACAACCATATTGTAGTCAGCCGGAAAGCAGGAAAACGGAAGACAATTCCACAGGCGTGCAGTTCTAAGAAAGAAGCTTTGTTCATGGAATCTACGTTTAGGTTTAGGCACAGATAAAGAGTGGGGGGAATTATTGATAGTGTTTACAGCTAGACGAGTGTTTCTTGTGAAAGTTTGGCGAGGGGGGACCATAGATTGAAGCTCAGTCGAACACTTTCCATGAAAATAATGATACATCAGAGACAAACTCGCAACATCTCTTCTGTGAGATAGAGGTTGCAAGGAAGAGAAAAGGACATCTCCTACGAGGCTACGAAGTCTATTTTGAACTCTATCAAGGCAGGACAAGTCCTTTCTAGCAGCTCCTGCCCAGATGTGGCAACAGTATTCCATCCTTGGACGTACCTGGCTCTTATATAGATAGAGAATAGCATCAGCAGTGAGATATTTACCGGATCGATATAAAGATCCGACCATTTTTCCAGCGGCCTTGGCAACAGATTTGATGTACGTGTTCCATTTAAGATCAGGAGTAATGGTTAAGCCCAGAAGCTTGTCAAAACTTGAGGCCTCCTGAAGACGAGAGCCATTCATTTCAATTGATGCCAAATGTGGATTAGAATGTTGATGATGTAAAGAGAGAAGCTTGGTTTTAGATGCATTAAAAGTAACCAGCCACTCCTTTCCCCATTGTACTACGTGCTCAAGATCAGAGGAGAGAGAATTGGAGAGAACTTGGTCGTTTACTGTCTTAGATGTGCTACCATAAATGGTAGTGTCGTCAGCATAAATGTCTACAAATGATGTAAGGATGTGATTTGGAAGATCATTAATGTAGATCAGGAAAAGAGTTGGGCCCAGGATAGACCCCTGAGGGACACCGGCATTAATACTGTGAGCTTCTGATTTTTGCCCCTCAACTACTACTCTTATGAACCTATCAGAAAGAAATGATTTAATAATTGAGAAGACTTTTCCAGCTATACCATAGCTAGCGATCTTATGAAGTAAACCTTTATGCCATACCCTATCAAAGGCTTTAGATATGTCAAGAGCAATTGCCCTAGAAAGATTCCCACCGTCGAGAGATTTGCTAATCCTATGAGATATAACTGTAAGCACATCTGCTGTAGATCTAGCAGAACGGAAACCATATTGAGTGTCACTAAGAAGGTTATTTTTGTTGAGATGGTTGATTACTTCTGTATTTAACACAGATTCTAGCAACTTACTCATGACGCACAGGAGACTTATTGGCCTGTACTGAGAGGGGGATGAGCGATCACCTGAATTCTTAAATACAGGGCATACTGATGAGATTTTCCAGGGAGATGGGAAACTATTCTCCTTAAGACAACGTTTAAACAGTTTTGTAAGTATGGGCGCTAGTTCAGGTTGAAGTTTTTTGAGTACTATAATTGGAATACCGTCAGGGCCAGTTGCTTTACTGGAATCAAGGTTTTTGATAAGCTTGGCAACATCACGTACAGATATACGTATATCACATAGTGTGTTTTCTGATACAGGAGGAAATATTGGGGGTTGGCGGCCTTGGTCACAAAGGGTAGAATTAGCTGCAAAGTTCTTGACAAAGAGTTTGGCTTTGTCTGATGCTGACGAGATTACCTCAGGTCCATTGATAATAGTTGGGATGGAGCACACGCTTCTGTTCAGGATTCTGTTTGCTATTTGCCAAAACTGGTGGGAACCAAGCCGCTGCTCAGCTACTTTGGACTTAACAGATTGAGCATACAACTCTCTTGCGTTCCTTATTACTTTCTTACAATGGTTGCTGGCAGTCCTGAAAACGGCTTTAGTTTCCATACATCTATTACGTTTGAAGCAGTGGAAAAAGTGATTTCTGTGCGCAATGGCAGCAGCACATTCTGGAGAGAACCATGGCTGGCTGTTAGGTTTTTGCTGAAACTTTTTAGAGGGCATGAAATGGTCAATACCTATAATTAACCATTCAGTCAGGTCTAATACTATAGACGACACATCCTTTTTAAACATGGAACGCAGAGGAAGATCCGATATAAATGTACGGAAACTATCCCAGTCAGCTATAGTGTATTGATATACTGTACGATGGAGAGGTACGTCTGGGGACTTATTACATTTCATTTTTATCTTAATTGATACAACAGAGTGGTCGGAAGATCCAAGAGGCGACAGAACAGAAACTGAACATAGTTCAGGGCAAGTTGTGAGAAAAAGGTCTAGTAGGCTCGCATACTGGCCGTCATTGTCGGGCACACGGGTGAGTTCCTGAACAATCTGAGTGAGGTCATAGGCAATGGAGAAATCATGACAGAACCTCCCCTCATCATCGGTCTTGTTTGAGTGGGTCAACCATTCGACGTTGTGAACATTGAAGTCTCCACATACGTGAATGTTTGCTGAAGGATAAGCAGATAGGACTTGGTCAATTTTCTCAGATATGCTTTGAAAGATAGTAACTCCGCTGTTGTGGGGGCGATAGAGAGTAAATATAAATGCAGTAGTGTGAGCTAAAGCAACCCAGAAGCACATATAGGGTAAGTTAGGATCTTCCCTGGAGATGTCCCTCCCACATGGAAAGCTATCTTTAATATAGGCACATATTCCATGCCCATGGCGATCTTGGGGGTCAGATTTAGAAGTTAAGTTAGAGTATCCTGTAATTGCAAACTCTTCTAGGGAAATAGCCTGTCCAATGCCAGTTTCACTTAAAAATAAAAGGTCTGGTTTAGCCTCCTGTAATTGGGTTTCAACCTCTGGAAGGTTAGAACGTAGACCCCTGATGTTGGAGAAGGAGACATGGTAGTAGAGGTCTACGTTGGAAGTTGGAGAACCGGGTTTAATCGTGTATTTTTTCTTGAAACTTGTCATGATGAAATTTTGGAATTTGTGGACTAGGTCGTCAGATTTACTTAGAGCAGGACAGAGAGGGGAAACTAAGAGAGAAAAAGAAACGAAGAATTTTTTTTTTTTTGTAGCTAATGATAAGGTAAAGCCGTAACAATTACCCACTAGTATGGCATCGAGAGGCCCCACCAGAAGCTACTGCATGGTCCAGAATCCATTCACCAAATGGCAATACAGCAGCCCCAGTACTTTGCACCTGCTGATAGGACAGCCTCCTTAGTGGTCAATCCAAGGTTCGGGTCCCTGACTATCAGGCGGATAACGTCAGCCCAGACAAAACGTTTACCTCCAGCACCCTTACTAGTGACATGGCTTTGTACAGCAATCCATTCCGAAAAGTAAAAAAAGCAGGTGAAAATGAAAAAAAAATGGTACTCTTGCAGAATTGGATACGGACCCTCGGGAGTTACCATCAATCATGGCAGGGGCTCAACCAATATTCAGTGGATTAAGCCGAGCATCGCTAAAACTTTGAAATGCTAAATAGAGTTTTTTTTTTATTGTATTCAAAAATGTGGGTTTTTAATTAATATTTAGGGGGAGGGGTTTACTATACACAGATTTGAAAAAGTTGTCCAAAAACGAACAAATGAAAGCAAAGGTAAGGTAAATTACGTTTCTACCTAGCTGGATAATTTTTTAGTGTTTTTATTTAATGTAAAATGTTTAATCGGCTCGAAAAACTCAGTGTTTATCGATGTATTTGAAAAAGATGAATGGTCGCGGACTCTGTTGAATATGTTAAGTTTGGGAAAATCTGTTAAAACTAAAAAACTATACAAAACAGTGTCAGACACCCACTGATTATATGTTATCGTGACATAGGCTGACATATTCGGTGAGTTCCTGACAGTATTTTGTATAGTTTTTTAGTTTTAAATCATTTTCCCAAACTTAACATCAACAGTGTTCACCACCATTTGCATTTTTCAAATACACTGATAAAAACTGTTTTCGAGCCGACTAAACGTTACAGTAAATAAAATGGATTTGTATTACTAAACACAGAAACGAAAAAGTTGTCAAAAAATAAATATAACAAATAAATGTTATCAAAGGCAAGATAAGTTACTTTTCTACCTAACTGAATAAGATTTTAGTGTTTTTATTTAGTGTAAAATGTTTAATCGGTCTGAAAACATGTAGTGCTTATCGGTATATTTGAAAAATACAAATGGCGGCAGACTGTGTTGAACACGTTAAGTTTGGGAAAATGAGGTAAAAGTAAAAAGCTATACAAAATACTATCAGGAACTCACTCAATATATGTTATCGTGACATAGGCAGATATGTATTCGGTGGTTTTTAACAGTATTTTGTATAGTTTTTTTAGTTTTAACTCATTTTCCCAAATTTAACGTGTTTAAAACAGAGTCTGCTGCCATTTGTAATTTTCAAATATAGCAGTAAACACTATTTTTTCAAGCCGAATAAACATTTTACATTAAAAAAACTAAAACATTATCCATTTTGGTAATAAAGTAACATATCTTGCCTTTGATAATATTTGTTATACATTTATTTTTTGACAACTTTTTTGAATCTATATGTACAGTAGTACAAACCCAATAAAAACACTAAAAATTATCCAATTAGGTAGAAAAGTAACTTATCTTACCTTTGAAATATTTACTTGTTATATATTTGTTTTTGTTGACAACTTTTTCAAGTTTTGTGCAAGTACAAACCCAAAGGGGTATTTTTCTGTCTAATTTTATTTTTGGTACCGCGCTTAAATTTAAATTTCACAATATCTTTTTGGGGGGGAGGGTATTTTTTTTACATTAGATCCACCTTCACAATTTTCGACTATGCTGAATAAGAAAATCTCATTTAAAATTTGAAGAGGCAAGTAGTTTTCGAGATATAAAGACCTGTACTATGCACTATAATTCATTGGCGGCCATGAATAAACACTCCCAACCTCCTCATATTAAGAACGGCTTTTGGAATAAACAACACCCATTCCTAACCACGTGTTTTAACATTTTACCTGTCTTTTGTCTGTTAAAAACAGCTTTTGGAATAAATACCACCATTCTCCCCATGTTAAGAACGGCTTTCGGAATAAACACTCCCAACCTACCCATGTCCAAAATTGTAGAGGTGGACCTAATGTGAAAATTTACGTTCTGCTTTTTTAATAAATTGTTAGTTGTAGTGTAACCCCTCCAGTGCAGCTCAGCTCAGGTGCATAGGCTCGTGATTGAAATGCACCCGTAGCCAATACCTGTGGCATTACCCGTGGTTTCATCTAGTGGTCGAATTCGTCTTCGCCGTCGTCGTCGGTCGCTCTCCGGTTCTGCTTTCAAATCAGCTTCCAACCGTCACCTGGGCTATCGGAGAAATATATTGCATTCACAACGGCGTTTCAATCAAAGAAAAGAAAGTCAAAACTTAATTGGTTTTTCTTAACATAGAATTGATTATTGTCTTTGACTTTACAAATAATAGTTACACACTGGCCTAGTTATGCAACTTAGGGGGCTGGCAGTTTGTTTCTTTTACCAAGTTCTCCGTTCTTCATCTACCGTCAGTCCATGGAAAAGGATCAGCAAAAAAAGGACCCCAATTAACCAAGTGTCTTGTTTTTATCAAATCAGTCGTTCCTCCTTCCACCTTTTTGGAGTTATTCTTTCTTTCTTTCTTCTCCCTCTCTTCTTTTATCCTATTAATTTGTACTCCCTTTCCTTTTTTCCTCTTTTGAATTTCCTCCCTCTCTCTGTTTCCCTAATTTCTACTCCTCCTTTTGGCTTTATCTATCCCCATTTTTAACCCTCATTGCACTGAGGTGTTCACTTATCATGTCATTAGGAGCTATTAGTCACCTCCAGGTCGAACAATGCCTGGCGGCAACCCCTCACCCCCAATTCCCACCCCAAGCTGTCAGCTTAAGAATCTCTGGATTTCTTCATATCGCTCAACAGAGGGCTCAAAAACAACCTTTTTGTTGTTAACGGATATACAATAGCAATAAGATAAGAACAATTATTGTTTTTTTTTTCTTTCTGACAAAATCCCATAGACATTTCTGTTTAAAACAACATCAAACCATCATCATCATCATCATTAGAATTCAGCCGTGCGAATTCCTCTGAATTTCTGTCGACTAGCAAGGTCACTCGGCATCGCTCGGTCCGCATCATGTCACAGTAGCATAGAATAATGACAAAACACCATCCCCTCCCCTTGGTAAAAATGGCTGAAAAAAATAACGGTTTTCTGTATTTCATCTAACAATTTCTGGTGCTAATGAACTTACTGATCCGTGCTATTTTTTAAAATCGTATTTCCAAGTTTAATTTAAGTTTTATGATATGTTTTTTTATTCAATTGTAAAGTTAAAGTACAGAATAGGTACAAAACACCTTCCCCTTCCCATGTTAAGAATGGCTTTTTAAATAATAACGTTATTATTTCAGCACGGATCACTCTCTTCTACCTAATATTTTTTTTTTCAGCCATAGAGAAGGGATGATGTTTTGTAACTATTCTGTGCTTTCAACTAACAATTTATTATTAAAAAAAGATATTGTAAAATTATAAAAAAATAAAGATATTGTGAAAGTTGAATTTAACTGTAAAAATAATAAAAAAAACAATGTGAACGGCGCGTTCAACATTGTAGCCGGAGCTTATTTGGCAATAAGGTTACGTTAGTCGATTAATAGGAGCTAATACACTTACTGATCCGAGCTATTTTTTAAATCATATTTCCAAGTTTTATGTTTTTTTGGTATTTTTTTTAGATTAGGTCCACCTCCACAATTTTCTTTTAAATGACAACTGTTATAGGTTTCCGACTATGCTGAATACAGAAATCGCATAGAAATTTTGCAGAAGTAAGTAGTTATCGAGATATAAATAGTTGTTTTATATAATGCATTGTAATCTCTGGCGGCCATCTTTGTTACACGTGTAGATTTGTTTATGACGTGCATGCAGGTGCGTAAAAAGGATGGCCGCCAGAGATTACAATGCATTATATAACTTTTTATATCTCGATAACTACTTATTTCTGCAAAATTTCAATGTGATTTCCGTATTCAGCATCGCCGAAAATCTATAAAAGTCGTCATTTAAAAAATTGTGGAAGTGGATGTAATCTAAAAATTTACCGTTTTTTTATTCAATTGTAAGGTTAAAGTACAGAATAGGTACAACCCTATGTTAAGAATGGCTTTTTAAATAATAACGTTATTATTTCAACACGGATCAATAAGTGCATGAGTACCCAATTTCTTTAATAAAGAAAAAGCATTCATAATTTCTTATATAAAACAACTTCTGTAAAAAAAAGAAAAGAAAAAAGTGTACTTTCAATTTTTGTTAAAAAAAGGTTTTCTTTAAAAAAAAAACATTAATTGGTACTCTTTGTTATAAAACAGAAATACAAATCTCAGACGATTTACGCGCAATTCCGCAGACATTGCCAAAATAACATTTATATTTTTCGGCCAATAACAATGCCTCCCGCCTAAATTAAACACAGGCTTTCTTGAGCCACTTTTTCATCGCGCCTCGATATAAAAAAGTGGCAGCATGTTCAAATCGGCAGTTTAGACAGACCGACCAGTCAAACACATCACGCTTCGCGTTCGTTGCCGCCTCCGCCATCTTCGTCGCCGACGCCGTCATCTTCGCCTCGAATGCTGTCAACATCAGCACCTTCCTCTTCTCCGACGCCATCTTAATCGTCGTCTCCACCGTCGCCACGACAGCTACTTCACCGACGCACGAGTCAAACATTCAACCACCTCTCTTCTCACCAACGACGCCACGGCCGATACCTTATCGTCGTCCCAGTCAACTTCGAGTAAATACTAACGATCCTTTCTTTTTTTTTTTCTTCTAACATCTCGTTTGTCGAGAATAAATATATGCATATATATGTATATACACAATCTCCGTGTTCACGTTTTTCTTGCTACCATATGCTTGTCTTAATTATAACATTGGTGTCAGAGCGTGCAGCAAGGAAAATATGAACAAATATTCAGACTTCACACGAGCTGAACTTTTTTACCCTTATCCGGGAACAGAAAGCACTGATATTCAACATAAAAATCAGAGACACACAACCATCGGAACATACCCTCCGCGAGTTACAGGAGGACATCGACGAAATGTTGTCGGCTATGAGGCTATCAACCTCAACAACACCCTATACAAACTGATCGGAAGGCGATTACAGTCTGGTTATACGGCAGCAGACGATACGGGACATTATGAGGCAGCAAAAGTCCTTCCGACCGGGTAACGATGTCAACCAGTTTATCACAGCGTTGTCCAAGGTTTATGCCATCCATGTCGCACCGGAATTAGACAAGACTAGAGGGCGAGTTTGTCAAATCTGCGAAGGATCTCCTCGACCAGGGAATCTTTCAACAAATGGTCGATTCGAAGGCTGACACATCCACGTTCAACGCGTTGAAAGACTACCTACAGGCAGCACACGGCAGCCAGATGACGAATTTTCAACACCTTAGCCGTGCCTGGGACCTGGAGCGACTGGATGGCGAGAGACTACCGGACTTCGCATCTCGCTTAGAAAGCACCCTCAGAGATGCGGCCGTCCACATTAAAAACAAGTTTAAAAAAGATAAAAACACCGAACGAACGGTGGACGGCCTTGTTTCCATCATAGGCGCGATGCTGATGAGCGAGAAGGTGAAGGCTTGGAACCCAAGTCTTTACCCCCACTTGGTCAAAACTATGGACTCCCACTACAACGCGATCGGTATAGCTTGCGAGGCCCAAAGGTACCTCGATCGCGGTATAAAATCTGATCTCACACACGCGACTGCCCAGGAATCATTTTACACTCAAAGACCATGGCAGTCAAATCGGGAGAATGCGCCACCCAAGTCGAACCTATCACCCCGATCTAGTAGGCAGCCACACCCTCAACAAACTGGCCCAACTAACCAACAACAAAGACAGGACCGCCCTCAATACCACAAGAAGCGCCAGCATAGACCGCCACTGTGTCAGAATTACCTCGGAGGTCGACCCTGCTTCCGTGGGCGTAACTGCCCATTTCGTCACCCACCTCATACCCAAGCTCAAGCCCACGTCGCCACGGCAGATGACGACCCATCAGCCGATAGACCCACATCGCCGCAACAATCCACAAACCTCCAGGATTTTCACTTCGAGCAGGACGAGATGTGATGGCTCGTTCACCCTACCCCCACATCAACCATCACATGTTCAATCATCAAGGACCTGACCACCAGTCACCACTTGTCCAGTCTGTTTTCAGAATCGAAGATATTTATTTCTCTGCCATCGCGATGCTAGACTCGGGATGCTCTACATGCATAATCCCTTTATGTCAGCTTCCGAAAGAAGCTAAGAAACACATTGCCCACACTGACGTTCGAGTGAAAGGCATTAACGGCAGCATCACCGCGTTCGGCGAATTAACCAGTGACGTCACTATTGGCAGTTTTGACTCCCCCACTTTTAGAGAACCCAAAACACTCCAATTCTGATCGGCCAAAATATCCTGCGCCATAACACGCTCAACTCATACGTAATTGACAACCAGAACTCTACTGTAGAATTCAGACGTATACTTCCCTCGGGACACCTAACACACTCAGCACCCATCACACCGCCGGCTTCGTTAACCCACATTTCGGCATTTGAACCCCAAACTGCTGTCTTCCGAAGCTAGAGGAAAAACTTACCTGGCTGAAGCAAAACACTGGACTGTCATTACCAAGCCACCCTCGTCGTGACGAATTGGGGGCTACAGCTGACCTATTCATTAGATATGCAGACATCATTGGTACAAATAACAGCGAAAAGGGGACATTCATCCGACCCGTCCGCATACCAACCAATGGTCAGTCCCGCAGTCAAAAGCAACACCCGATCGCCCAGGCCTTAGAAGCGGATGTCGACGCGGAAATCAATCGCATGGCAAATGAAGGCGTCATTGAAAAATGCACCGACCCCAAAGGCTTCAATAGCCCAGTGTTCGCCGTGCGCAAGAAAAACGGTTCGGTCCGCATAGTAGCCAATTTCAAAAGGACACTGAACAAAGTCTTGGTCGATCTAGACCCTTACCCAATACCGAGAATTGACCAGTTATTCAACAAGATCGGCAAAGGCAACACATACTTTGCTTCCCTAGATCTACGCAGCGGATATTAGCAAATCGAAATCGATCAACAAGACCGACACAAAACCGCATTCACGTGGAAAGACCAGTGCTACCAATACACTCGTTTGGCTTTCGGTCTTACTTCGGCCGGACAGATCTTTTCCCACTGTGTAGCAGAAGCTCTGGCTACAGTCACGTCGCGTGATAACATCTCGTCCTACATCGATGACAATTTGGTTCACGCAAGAACTTTTGACGAATACTTACTCGCTCTAGAACAACTTTTCACCGCCCTCCGAAATTTTGGACTCAAACTAAACCCTGACAAGTGCTCATTCCTCACAACCGAGGCAAAATTCCTGGGTTGCATTATAACCAAGGAAGGCTTCAAGCCTGACCCCGAATACGTTCGAGCTATCCGAGAAATGAAGCCCCCAACATCAAAGAAGGAGTTACAAAGCCTCATCGGCCGACTGGTATGGATCAGACAGTTCCTTGAGACGCGCCTGCAGGAACAAATCAGGTCGGGCACATTCTCAAAACTCATGTCTCCTATACATGATCTCAACAAGATCAATAAACCCTTCATATGGACAGAGAGCGCCGACAAAGCCTTCAAAAAAATTAAAGAACGACTCTCTTCACCACCCATCATTTCATTTCCGGATTTTTCCAAGCTGTTTACACTCACCACCGACGCTAGCAACGTGGCATGTGGTGCGATACTAATGCAAGAGACTGACAACGGGAAGAAAAATATCGTCGCTGTTGCCAACTTTTAACTCCACAGAACAGAACTGGTCCAAGACGGAACGGGAGGCCTACGCTGTCAAGTGGGCGATAATCAAATTCGATTATTTCCTCCGAAGCCACCCTTTTGTTCTCTTCACTGACCATCGATCATTAACATATTTGGATCAACGAGAATTCAATAACGCCAAAATACGAAGATGGCAGGAAGAAATTTCATGCTATAAATTTGTCCTGGAATACATCGAGGGTGAATCCAACATTTGGGTCGACATGCTCAGCAGAAGTAATGGACAAAGAAAAATCAAAACTCCACACAACCCGACCCCAGCAGGCCAGACTTTCAAGCTAAGTGGATCAACCTTACGCATATACATCCCATCTTGGTGCCTCAACGACTCACACAGTCTACAACTCATTCCCAAGACACACACAACACGGGACGCCCACACCCAAGAACATATCAGCAATGCATTCTTCGCATACCACTCATCTCCCATCCCTATGGAGAAAATCTGCAACCACCTAGGCGTTGCAAACGAACAACAGAAGGATGAAACCTTAGCAAAGATCATCAGTGCCCTCCAGTCAACCAACCCCAGTGAACCACATTTTGATCTTAGTGATCACCGAGCTACGCTCTTCAAACATCACTTCCAACAATTTTTTCTGGAACCGGGTACCGCCGTGCTGATGATGAGGGACAGCAATAACTCCCCCAAACTGGTTGTGCCATATAAACTTCATCCCAGATACCTCTTCCAGGCCCACGAGGGCAGCAACCACTCAGGCATCACTCGCATGCGAGAACTCTTGTCCGGCTACTGGTGGGAGTTCAAGAACTGCGACATTAAGGCCTATGTCGACTCTTGCGAAACTTGCGCAAAATGCAAAGGGAACTATGGTAAACGCACCCACTGGCCGATGGGTCGCTGCAAACGTGGAAAAAGGCCATTCGAGCTGGTCTTTATCGACTTTGTAACAATGCCAAATTCAAAAGGAAAACGGTACATACTGACGATTTTGGACAGCTTTAGTTGGTATTTCATGGCGATACCATGTGCAAGGGACCGTGCCATTGACGCGGCCCGCGGGCTGTTTCAGTTTTTTCTTCGGCACAGGGAAATTCCAAGAATAGTTTCCTCTGATCGGGGCACACACTTCACGGGAGAAGTCTATAGACAATTCTGTGACCAGCTGTCCATCACACAGGAGCTCCACTGCCCCTGGCATCCACAAAGCTCGGGGAACATTGAGTGGCAACATCGGACAATGAAAAATGCCCTATACATGCTATGCGAGGAGAGGAATTGTGAATGGACTGACGTCCTCGAATCGGTAGTCTCATCCATGAACGCCATGACTAATAGCACTACCGGTGTCTCCCTCATTATGCAATCACCGGTCGTCACCCCAACATTGGTTTGCCTACGCTTCATAATAAACAAATTAAAAGCGACGACCCGGGAGCATATGGCATGCAAATCAACGCTTTGCTAAGACAGGTCCACCACCATGTCACCCTGGCCAACGATGAGGCCGATCACAAACTTGAGAAAGGCACCCATCACTTTACCTGTCGAGACCCGATACAAGTAGGTGATAAAGTTTTACTCCATCGGCCACAATCAGCAACGGCACAATCATCTCATCTACCATGGGTAGGTGACTTCACAATCATAAAAACAAATGACATGATGTCTCAGGTGCAAAATGAAAAGGGCGATACAGCCTGGATCCACCGCGCACATATCAGACGCTTGGCCCCTCGACCACCGCATTTGTGCAAAACAAACCCCCTGCCTCCACCTTGCAACACCAACCAGCTTCATGCCACACAACATTTTCCAAATAACCCCCCACAAAATCAAAACATGAATCCCTCAACATCATCACCACACGACAATAACACTATCCCGACCCTACCCCCGGTGAGAACAACAAGAGGGAACCTCCCCACCCGCTTCAGGGACTTTGTCATGATCTAAACACTACACTACTAAACACACCCACAAATTGTAAATCTGTCTGAGATCTGGGGGAGCTTTGTTATAAAACAGAAATACAAATCTCAGACGATTTACGCGCAATTCCGCAGACATTGCCAAAATAACATTTATATTTTTTGGCCAATAACAATGCCTCCGGCCTAAATTAAACACAGGCTTTCTTGAGCCACTTTTTCATCGCGCCTCGATATAAAAAAGTGGCAGCATGTTCAAATCGGCAGTTTAGACAGACCGACCAGTCAAACACATCACGCTTCGCGTTCGTTGCCGCCTCCGCCATCTTCGTCGCCGACGCCGTCATCTTCGCCTCGAATGCTGTCAACATCAGCACCTTCCTCTTCTCCGACGCCATCTTAATCGTCGTCTCCACCGTCGCCACGACAGCTACTTCACCGACGCACGAGTCAAACATTCAACCACCTCTCTTCTCACCAACGACGCCACGGCCGATACCTTATCGTCGTCCCAGTCAACTTCGAGTAAATACTAACGATCCTTTCTTTTTTTTTTTCTTCTAACATCTCGTTTGTCGAGAATAAATATATGCATATATATGTATATACACAATCTCCGTGTTCACGTTTTTCTTGCTACCATACGCTTGTCTTAATTATAAAATCATGCAGAGAGTGATCCGTGCGGAAATAATAAAGTTATTATTTAAAAAGCCATTCTTAACATGGGAAGTGTTTTGTACCTATTCTGTACTTTAACCTTACAATTGAATAAAAAACATATCATAAAACTTTAATTAAATGTGGAAATACGATTTAAAAAATAGCACGGATCACTCTCTGCATTAGCACCGAAAGTACAGAATAGTTAGAAAACATCCTCCCTCCCCATGTTAAGAATGGCTTTCTAAATAATAATGTTAATGTTTCAGTACTGTTCCTTGTCTGCTTAAGTTTAACTTTTGTTTATTAAATTGCTAGGTGAAAGTACAGAATAGTTACAAAACACCCTCCTTCCCTTGTTAAGAATGGCTTTCTAAATAATAATGTTAATGTTTCAGTACTGTTCCTTGTCTGCTTAAGTTTAACTTTTGTTTATTAAATTGCTAGGTGAAAGTACAGAATAGTTACAAAACACCCTCCTTCCCTTGTTAAGAATGGCTTTCTAAATAATAACGTCATTATTTCAGCACGGTAGCTTCTCTGCATAAGTACTATGTTTTGTTTATTAAATTTTTAGGTGAAAGTACAGAATAGTTACAAAATACCGTACCCATATTAAGAATGTCTTTCTAAATAACATTATTTCAGCACGGTATTTTCTATGCATAAGTACTATCTATTTTTGTTTATTAAATTGTTAGGTGAAAGTATAGAATAGATGCAAAACTCCCTCCCCATGTTAAGAATAGCTTTTTAAATAATAACTGTATTATTTCAGCATGTTACCTTCTCTACATAAGTACCATCTTTTGTTTATTAAATCGCTAGGTGAAAGTATAGAATAGTTACAAAACGCCCTCATCACATTAAGAATGGCTTTCTAAATAATATTATTTTAGCATGGTACTTTCTCTGCATAAGTACCATAATTTATTAAATTGTTAGGTGAAAGTATTGAGCACTGTTGAAATAATATTTAAACATTGTGTACATATAATATATTGGTACTCATGCAGAGAGTGATCCGTGTTGAAATGATAACGTTATTATTTAAAAAGCCATTCTTAACATGGGAAGGGGAGGGTGTTTTTACCTATTCTGTACTTTAACCTTACAATTCAATAAAAACATATCATAAAACTTTAATTAAACTTGGAAATACGATTTAAAAAATAGCGCAGATCACTCTCTGCATTAGCACCAAATATTATTTAAGCACGTTACAAATCCGTAAATTTTCTTCGAAAAAAAACCTGTACTTTCACCTAACAATTTATAGTTTTAATAATAAAAAGTTCATATTTTCTTATATCGAAACAACTGTTTAAAAAAACAAAAACAAAAAAAACACTTCGTCTTTTATGCTTCAACTCAACTTTTTTTTTTGCCTGAACATAATTCATAATTCATTTGTTTATCTTCCAAATTTTTTAATTAAAAATTTTTTTTCTTTATTATAATAAATTTTTAAATTAAAATATTTGGAAGATAAACAAATGAATTATGTTTTTTTACTTATCGAGTAAACAGAAAATGAAATCTTCTAATTTGTTCCGTAAAATCGTGGTGTATGAAATGAATTGAAACGGAAGTTCAGTTCTACCAACAAGACAGGTTCGCACTATCGGCTTACGAAAAATATATTTATTTTATTTAATATTTTAATAATGGGCGATGTAAATTTATTTTAATAACATAGTAACATCCCTCGACTCTAAAGATAGGTTGTCTGAAAATTTCAAATAAATTGGTAATGTAGAAATATAGTTTTATCGACTTTGAACCAAGAATTACATTTTTATATATATATAGATTAGTGACAGGATAATTCCAATATTTTCTGATACCAATACAATTACAGATTCTGATCCTGGGCTCAACTCTCTTCTTGATCTACATCAATGATCTTCCAAATCACACCCTTACATCATTCATAGACGCTAGAAAAATGTGTTGGAGTCATGTGTAATATTCAAGTGCAAACATGCACATGTTTGGCCACATTCTGATGTCATAAAGAAATATAGAGTAGAGTTCAAAATAATAGTTAGTTCAAAGAGTTAGAGTTGGCAGTTGAGAGAGAAAAAAGAGTAAGCCTGAGCTCTTTCAGGAAGCGAATTTCAACAAAGTAATGTGTTTTTTACTTTCTCTTAATATGTATTATCTCATCGGCACATGCTTTATATGAAGTCCCCTTCTAAAATGCTGACAGTAATCCTCTGTTTGTCTTTTTCAAATAAATAAAGCAAAACTAATCGAAGCAAATGCAAGGCTTTCCTGGCCGGGACATCGTGAAGGCAATTAGCTTTGATCAATGTGGGGAAAACCCTTCATATCAGACAATTGCTATTCATTTGGACATTGCCAGAGTTCCCCCTTTTTGGAGGGAGATGGTTTTCCCAAACATCGTGGGGGAAACCGATAAATAAAATGGCAGAAAGCTAGAAGCTTAACTGGCCTCCATCCAGACGTTCATGTCTGCACCTGCATGATGTTTAACTTAATTACAAACTCATTCATTTCTTTTTCATTGCTAAATTTGAACACTTTACACTTCTGTTCTTTCCTGCCTTCGTGTCATGGGTTCTAGCTTGCCTGCCTACTACCACTTCTTTTTCCACACCTACAAACACCCGGGCAATGCCGGGCACCCACACCAGTCTAATATAGAAAAGGCAAAATATGTGTGTGTGTGTGTTTGTATATCTCACAAAAACTTTCGACAGATATGACGGAACCTTACAAAACCGGTATCGTTTTAAACCTGGATCATTCGGACAACAAATATCAAAAAATTGTCTCTTAGCTTAGACGTTTTGTATGTTTTGAGGAGTCAGTTTTTGCGTCATCATGTTTGCAAGTCATCCTCTTTTCGATTGACTAACCTTAATTTCAATGTTCTCAACTTCCGGTCAGGCGATGGAGACATTGCTTAAGAGCCAAGGTCTTTTTTTCCTCCTTTGCGTTACCTTTGCCTGCCTACCTACTACCACTTTATTGGTTTTTTTTTTACACCTCTGCCTACTGTTCTTTTGATTCTCCCTCCCCTGCTACTACGACTTTTTTACACCCCCCAGGATTCCTTACTACCTACACACAGTCAGAACCCCTGCTACTGTTGTTTTGACCCCCCCCCACCTCCACCCAGGGGTCCTAACTACACCTAAACACCTGGGAAATGCCGAGTACCCCCACTAGTATATAATAAGAATGTGTTTGCCTTCCAAGCGACAACAATCTTTTTGTTTTATTAATGGGATTTTTTTTATTATTTGGAATATTCCACTTTCCTTTTAAGGGATGGTCAGGATGATAACGGTCATTTTTATTTACTTCATGAGGCTAGAGTGCTCTTGTTCCATCAGCCATAACTGGATAGAGGCCCTAAGTAATTCGCAATTGGATTTTTGGTTGTCCACACTGAGAATTAAACCTTCAGGAGAATATCACTTTTACATATAATTTTTCCAAGTACTCTAACCACTGTGCCACAGGTCTTTGTAGACAGTTCTAGTATGTTATCTGTTTCGTTTGGAATTTTTTTGTTGGACAAAAAACAAAATTACAGAACAATAAAAAAAAAATTTGTTACAGTAGGTTGTTGTTTCTTGGTTTATTATTTGTTTTGTTTATTTCTTCTGTTAAAATTATTATGTTTACGTGTTTTCTTCATCTTTTTTTAGCAGCGTTTGTTATGCTTTCATAATCGGTAAAGCTTGGCAGTTATTGTCATGTTCCAAGCAACACCGATTGGACATTGAGTTACGTCTGGTTCAAATTATGCACAAGTACCATTATTATATATATTACTGTGTGTGTGTGTGTGTGTGTGTGTGTGTGTATTTAAGTACGTCTGATTGAACATGAGTTATTCTTTTTTCCGATTTTCCTGGATATCGTTTTCATTTGCCAAGTGGTCCTTTTTTATTTCAGCTGGCATGTTGTATAAAATGGCACCCAAAAGTTGTTGTTCAGCCATTTTCTACTGAAGCGCTTTCTATCAGTGCGTCCAATTATCATCAGGAGCGATTGTCGTTGTTGTAGTTTTTTTTTTTACTTTTCGTTTGAGGCTTGGTGTATTTATAATTTTTTTTTATTAATTGGTTATAAAGGTGAGTGTAGGAAGGTTAAGGGCGAATGATTTTTATTTTTAATTTCAATTTTCTTATTTTATACTTTATTTAGTTTCTTGTTAGTTATTAAATACTGTTGATATATTTGTCCCGGTGTTAAATGAGATCCAGTTAAAAGGGGGCTGTAGTCTTTTGATAAGTATGGCTTCTTGTAATTTTAGTTGTGTGCAATTGTTAAGATATCGAATTTTAGTATTGTTAGTTAAGATATTTCTTATGTTGGACAACTGTAGGTTTTCATCGTGGGATGTTAGGTGTGGCTTTATTGCACTATTGTCAGCTAAATGATAGGTTAGTTGTTGGGAGAGTGTTTTTGTGGTGTGGCCTATGTATGCGTTGTATGAGTTTTTAGAGTGGGTTCGGAGGCATTCTTCGAAGGGGCAAATAAATTCATACACTACATTAGTTTGGTTTAGTGTGGTGTTAATATTATTATTGTTTTAATTATTAAATTGGAGGTTTTAATTTAGTATATTATTAGTTTGATCTTTTTGTTTTGGTTGGTGGGTTTGGTGTATCTTTTAACTAGGTTTGTTATTTTTTCATCTGTTTTGTAGTTAGTCTGTAGTTGGTTTTTATAGTATAGTGTTGTTTTTGTTAGGGTTTGTGTTTTTTGTGTGGAGTGAGTTTAAATAGAGTTTTATTATTATTTATCGACGATTTTATTGGGAAAATTATTGTTTATTAGGGTTTGTTTTATCTTTGTAAAATATTTGTTGGGTTGATGCTATATTGCATGAGCAGTTGATTAAATTTTTTATAAGGGCAGTTTTATATTTTTGGGGGGCATTCACTATGGGAATTTAGAAGTATTACATTATTGTTGGTAGTTTTTTATATGTTAAAGTTGTGTACTTAGTGAGGTTGCTGGAATCTACTAATAATAATATATACTAATATGTCAAGAAATGTATTTTGTTATTTATATTTGGTTCATGTGTGAATTTGAGGACAGAGTGTGTTTCTAGGTTTAGTTTGAGCTTTTTAATGTCTTTTACTGATTCTGCTGCAATGAATATGTCGTGGACATATTGGGCATAGATAGTGGATTTATTTTTTGAATATGAAAAAATTTTATTTTCGAGGTGGGTCATATAGTGTTCTGTGAATGTCGGGCATAGAGGTGATCCCATTGAGACATCTATTTGGGTGTATATTTTCCCATTGGGATCAGTGAAGGGAACTTGTGTGGTGCATTTTAATAGTAACTTTTCAAGGGTTTGGGGTTTTATAGCTGGAGGGGGATTGTGTTGTGGTTGTATACTTGATTAATGATTATTTTAAAATATATATATGTGTGTGTGTGTGTGTGTGTGTGTGTGTGTGTGTGTGTGTGTGTGTGTGTAGATTCCCAAAAGGATGAAACACTAATGTCTGTAGGTATTTAATTATTGTATTAAATAATTATGTCAGCCCCTTTAAAAAACATGTTTCTTATCGTTGAGCACTTTCAGTTGAATTGAAGTCGGTCAATTTAGCTCTTATGATCATGATATAATGATTAGATCACTGTCTGACTGACATAAAAAACATTTCAAAATAAAAATATTTAATTTTAACGTTATTTCACGTGGTTAATGGTAGCCGAATGGATGCGGTCTTTGCTAATCGAGCCAGAGATGCTTGTGTTGCCGGGTTCGAATCTATCAACTGGTGTTAATCGTGACACCCTGCACTAAAGATTCACAAAAGGATGAAACACTCATGTCTGTAGTCTATTATAGTAAACAATTATATATATATAAGAAAGAAAATGAAAACTCTAAGTTGAAATTTACAATTGGAATTTATTGAGATGAGTATTATTTATTAATTTTATTTATTGCGGACTATTATCCACATTTTTTTTTTAGATGTTGCACGTTTCAGTGAAACATCGTCCTTAGATGTTTCACGTTTCACGTCTTTACGTTTCACGTTTCATCGTCCTTAGATGTTTCACGTTTCACGTCCTTAGACGTCCATCGTCCTTAGATGTTTCACGTTTTAGTGAAACATCATTATGGCCTTCGTCAGGTGGTAACCGCGACGGATAGGAACTCTGAATCTCCTCACTGCAATTATTGCCTTCTGTAGTTGTTGTCGTCTCACCACATTTTGGCCAAGTAAGCCTCTAGCCGGCTTTGGGTAGGATTGAAACCGCTATCTTCAGACAATTCTCACCTGGAACTGTAGAGATTCAACATCTCTATCAACTGCACCACGGGCCCCGATCAAGGTTGAATTTTTTGGTCTTATAAATTCATGTTCTTTTATTACCTAATCTTCCATGGTCAGGTCCGTACCGAATGGTATATGTTTTATAACTGACGATGGAAGATCAGCCAATAAAAATAAATGAATCAAAATTTATTGTTCAACTGGATACTCTAAAACACAATTTACAAAGTTCTTATTCTGAAGAGTTTCCAAGAATGCTATTCGTGCTATTCATCTCACCAGAGGACAGAAAGAAATCAGCAAATTATATTTGTAGAAATGCTAGAATTTGCTGGTTATGGCATTAAGTGAAACTGCAATTTCCA
This sequence comes from Euprymna scolopes, assembly GCF_053919585.1. Classification (NCBI taxonomy): domain Eukaryota; kingdom Metazoa; phylum Mollusca; class Cephalopoda; order Sepiida; family Sepiolidae; genus Euprymna; species Euprymna scolopes. The sequence continues at coordinate 142,735,945 of NC_136527.1, forward strand.
AATTATTTGAGAATTTTGATTAAGAAACTAATGATATGTTGTTCAAACTGCCAGGGAACTGACCAAGGGCCAATGGCATTTTGTCAAAACTAACTCTTAAAAACGGAAACCACTTTCATCCGAGACAGTCGATCTGATAGTACAAATGCCAGACAAAAAGGACTTTGTTAGTATAGCAAACGGTATTCACAAACAAAAACGCTTGATATTGTGTGATTTGCGTAAATATATTGATCATAATAGAAACACTTGATGAAATATGGCAAAAATTGGTTTGCATGAAAATCAGCATTTTTTTAACGCTTAATATTGTGCAATTTGCATGAACTGTATGTCAGTTTGAAACAGAAGTATCCTGATGTCAAGGTACATCCAAAGTGGTGTGTGTTGTATACATTCTGTTTGTGTCCTTGGCATACATCAGAATGCAAAACTTGTTGTTGATGTCTAAGTGGAACATCACTTACAAAGATTTGATTTCAAAGTTAGTTTGTGTGTAATTCTTCTAACAAAGAGTGTACGATGCATCGCTGTGAAAATCGTCCTGGTAGAGAAGCATTGCAGAAATTTTGGATGAGGAGCTGATATGACAACAACCTTGATATTGCATTCGTGTATAAAACTCAGACACTGACTGTTCACTTAATCCAGACCTTATTACCACATGTGAATAAAATGATTTACTTGAGTGATGCATGTGGAGCTCAATATAAAAACTTAAAGAATCTCATCAATTTATAATTTGGTATTGAAGGTGCATCTCATCAATTTATAATTTGGTATTGAAGGTGCATCTCATCAATTTATAATTTGGTATTGAAAGTGCATTTCATCAATTTATAATTAGGTATTGAAGGTGCATTTCATCAATTTATAATTTGGTATTGAAGATGCATTTCATCAATTTATAATTTGGTATTGAAGGTGCATTTCATCAATTTATAATTTGGTATTGAAGGTGCATTTCATCAATTTATAATTTGGTATTGAAGGTGCATTTCATCAATTTATAATTTGGTATTGAAGGTGCATTTCATCAATTTATAATTTGGTATTGAAGGTGCATTTCATCAATTTATAATTTGGTATTTAAGGTGCATCTCATCAATTTATAATTTGGTATTGAAGGTGCATTTCATCAATTTATAATTTGGTATTGAAGGTGCATTTCATCAATTTATAATTTGGTATTGAAGGTGCATTTCATCAATTTATAATTTGGTATTGAAGGTGCATTTCATCAATTTATAATTTGGTATTGAAGGTGCATTTCATCAATTTATAATTTGGTATTGAAGGTGCATTTCATCAATTTATAATTTGGTATTGAAGGTGCATTTCATCAATTTATAATTTGGTATTGAAGGTGCATTTCATCAATTTATAATTTGGTATTGAAGGTGCATCTCATCAATTTATAATTTGGTATTGAAGGTGCATTTCATCAATTTATAATTTGGTATTGAAGATGCATTTAATCAATTTATAATTTGGTATTGAAGGTGCATTTCATCAATTTATAATTTGGTATTGAAGGTGCATCTCATCAATTTATAATTTGGTATTGAAGGTGCATTTCATCAATTTATAATTTGGTATTGAAGATGCATTTCATCAATTTATAATTTGGTATTGAAGGTGCATTTCATCAATTTATAATTTGGTATTGAAGGTGCATCTCATCAATTTATAATTTGGTATTGAAGGTGCACTTCATCAATTTATAATTTGGTATTGCAGGTGTATTTCATCAATTTATAATTTGGTATTGAAGGTGCATCTCATCAATTTATAATTTGGTATTGAAGGTGATTTTATCAATTTATAATTTGGTATTGCAGGTGCATTTCACCAATTTATAATTTGGTATTGAAGGTGCATTTCATCAATTTATAATTTGGTATTGAAAGTGCATTTCATCAATTTATAATTTGGTATTGAAGGTGCATTTCATCAATTTATAATTTGGTATTGAAGGTGCATTTCATCAATTTATAATTTGGTATTGAAGGTGCATTTCATCAATTTATAATTTGGTATTGAAGGTGTATTTCATCAATTTATAATTTGGTATTGAAGGTGCATTTCATCAATTTATAATTTGGTATTGAAGGTGCATTTAATCAATTTATAATTTGGTACTGAAGGTGCATCTCATCAATTTATAATTTGGTATTGAAGGTGTATTTCATCAATTTATAATTTGGTATTGAAGGTGTATTTCATCAATTTATAATTTGGTATTGAAGGTGCATTTCATCAATTTATAATTTGGTATTGAAGGTGCATTTCATCAATTTATAATTTGGTATTGAAGGTGCATTTCATCAATTTATAATTTGGTATTGAAGGTGCATTTCATCAATTTATAATTTGGTATTGAAGGTGTATTTCATCAATTTATAATTTGGTATTGAAGGTGCATTTCATCAATTTATAATTTGGTATTGAAGGTGTATTTCATCAATTTATAATTTGGTATTGAAGGTGCATTTCATCAATTTATAATTTGGTATTGAAGGTGCATTTCATCAATTTATAATTTGGTATTGAAGGTGCATCTCATCAATTTATAATTTGGTATTGAAGGTGCATTTCATCAATTTATAATTTGGTATTGAAGGTGCATTTCATCAATTTATAATTTGGTATTGAAGGTGCATCTCATCAATTTATAATTTGGTACTGAAGGTGCATTTCATCAATTTATAATTTGGTATTGAAGGTGTATTTCATCAATTTATAATTTGGTACTGAAGGTGCATCTCATCAATTTATAATTTGGTATTGAAGGTGCATTTCATCAATTTATAATTTGGTATTGAAGGTGCATCTCATCAATTTATAATTTGGTACTGAAGGTGCATTTCATCAATTTATAATTTGGTATTGAAGGTGTATTTCATCAATTTATAATTTGGTACTGAAGGTGCATTTCATCAATTTATAATTTGGTATTGAAGGTGCATTTCATCAATTTATAATTTGGTATTGAAGGTGCATTTCATCAATTTATAATTTGGTACTGAAGGTGCATTTCATCAATTTATAATTTGGTATTGAAGGTGTATTTCATCAATTTATAATTTGGTACTGAAGGTGCATCTCATCAATTTATAATTTGGTATTGAAGGTGCATTTCATCAATTTATAATTTGGTATTGAAGGTGCATTTCATCAATTTATAATTTGGTATTGAAGGTGCATTTCATCAATTTATAATTTGGTACTGAAGGTGCATCTCATCAATTTATAATTTGGTATTGAAGGTGTATTTCATCAATTTATAATTTGGTATTGAAGGTGCATTTCATCAATTTATAATTTGGTATTGAAGGTGCATTTCATCAATTTATAATTTGGTATTGAAGGTGCATCTCATCAATTTATAATTTGGTATTGAAGGTGTATTTCATCAATTTATAATTTGGTATTGAAGGTGCATTTCATCAATTTATAATTTGGTATTGAAGGTGCATCTCATCAATTTATAATTTGGTACTGAAGGTGCATCTCATCAATTTATAATTTGGTATTGAAGGTGTATTTCATCAATTTATAATTTGGTATTGAAGGTGCATTTCATCAATTTATAATTTGGTATTGAAGGTGCATTTCATCAATTTATAATTTGGTACTGAAGGTGCATCTCATCAATTTATAATTTGGTATTGAAGGTGTATTTCATCAATTTATAATTTGGTATTGAAGGTGCATTTCATCAATTTATAATTTGGTATTGAAGGTGCATTTCATCAATTTATAATTTGGTATTGAAGGTGCATCTCATCAATTTATAATTTGGTATTGAAGGTGTATTTCATCAATTTATAATTTGGTATTGAAGGTGCATTTCATCAATTTATAATTTGGTATTGAAGGTGCATTTCATCAATTTATAATTTGGTATTGAAGGTGCATTTCATCAATTTATAATTTGGTATTGAAGGTGCATCTCATCAATTTATAATTTGGTATTGAAGGTGTATTTCATCAATTTATAATTTGGTATTGAAGGTGCATCTCATCAATTTATAATTTGGTATTGAAGGTGCATTTCATCAATTTATAATTTGGTATTGAAGGTGCATTTCATCAATTTATAATTTGGTATTGAAGGTGCATTTCATCAATTTATAATTTGGTATTGAAGGTGCATTTCATCAATTTATAATTTGGTATTGAAGGTGTATTTCATCAATTTATAATTTGGTATTGAAGGTGCATTTCATCAATTTATAATTTGGTATTGAAGGTGCATTTCATCAATTTATAATTTGGTATTGAAGGTGTATTTCATCAATTTATAATTTGGTATTGAAGGTGCATTTCATCAATTTATAATTTGGTATTGAAGGTGCATCTCATCAATTTATAATTTGGTATTGAAGGTGTATCTCATCAATTTATAATTTGGTATTGAAGGTGCATTTCATCAATTTATAATTTGGTATTGAAGGTGCATTTCATCAATTTATAATTTGGTATTGAAGGTGCATTTCATCAATTTATAATTTGGTATTGAAGGTGCATTTCATCAATTTATAATTTGGTATTGAAGGTGTATTTCATCAATTTATAATTTGGTACTGAAGGTGCATCTCATCAATTTATAATTTGGTATTGAAGGTGTATTTCATCAATTTATAATTTGGTATTGAAGGTGCATTTCATCAATTTATAATTTGGTATTGAAGGTGCATCTCATCAATTTATAATTTGGTATTGAAGGTGCATTTCATCAATTTATAATTTGGTACTGAAGGTGCATCTCATCAATTTATAATTTGGTATTGAAGGTGTATTTCATCAATTTATAATTTGGTATTGAAGGTGCATCTCATCAATTTATAATTTGGTATTGAAGGAGCATTTCATCAATTTATAATTTGGTATTGAAGGTGCATCTCATCAATTTATAATTTGGTATTGAAGGTGCATCTCATCAATTTATAATTTGGTACTGAAGGTGCATCTCATCAATTTATAATTTGGTATTGAAGGTGTATTTCATCAATTTATAATTTGGTATTGAAGGTGCATTTCATCAATTTATAATTTGGTACTGAAGGTGCATCTCATCAATTTATAATTTGGTATTGAAGGTGTATTTCATCAATTTATAATTTGGTATTGAAGGTGCATTTCATCAATTTATAATTTGGTACTGAAGGTGCATCTCATCAATTTATAATTTGGTACTGAAGGTGCATTTCATCAATTTATAATTTGGTATTGAAGGTGCATTTCATCAATTTATAATTTGGTATTGAAGGTGCATTTCATCAATTTATAATTTGGTACTGAAGGTGCATCTCATCAATTTATAATTTGGTATTGAAGGTGTATTTCATCAATTTATAATTTGGTATTGAAGGTGCATTTCATCAATTTATAATTTGGTACTGAAGGTGCATCTCATCAATTTATAATTTGGTATTGAAGGTGTATTTCATCAATTTATAATTTGGTATTGAAGGTGCATTTCATCAATTTATAATTTGGTACTGAAGGTGCATCTCATCAATTTATAATTTGGTATTGAAGGTGCATTTCATCAATTTATAATTTGGTATTGAAGGTGCATCTCATCAATTTATAATTTGGTATTGAAGGTGTATTTCATCAATTTATAATTTAGTATTGAAGGTGCATTTCATCAATTTATAATTTGGTACTGAAGGTGCATCTCATCAATTTATAATTTGGTATTGAAGGTGTATTTCATCAATTTATAATTTGGTATTGAAGGTGCATTTCATCAATTTATAATTTGGTATTGAAGGTGCATTTCATCAATTTATAATTTGGTATTGAAGGTGTATTTCATCAATTTATAATTTGGTATTGAAGGTGCATTTCATCAATTTATAATTTGGTATTGAAGGTGCATTTCATCAATTTATAATTTGGTATTGAAGGTGCATTTCATCAATTTATAATTTGGTACTGAAGGTGCATCTCATCAATTTATAATTTGGTATTGAAGGTGCATTTCATCAATTTATAATTTGGTATTGAAGGTGCATTTCATCAATTTATAATTTGGTATTGAAGGTGCATCTCATCAATTTATAATTTGGTATTGAAGGTGTATTTCATCAATTTATAATTTGGTACTGAAGGTGCATCTCATCAATTTATAATTTGGTATTGAAGGTGTATTTCATCAATTTATAATTTGGTATTGAAGGTGCATTTCATCAATTTATAATTTGGTATTGAAGGTGCATCTCATCAATTTATAATTTGGTATTGAAGGTGCATTTCATCAATTTATAATTTGGTATTGAAGGTGCATTTCATCAATTTATAATTTGGTATTGAAGGTGTATTTCATCAATTTATAATTTGGTACTGAAGGTGCATCTCATCAATTTATAATTTGGTATTGAAGGTGTATTTCATCAATTTATAATTTGGTATTGAAGGTGCATTTCATCAATTTATAATTTGGTATTGAAGGTGCATTTCATCAATTTATAATTTGGTATTGAAGGTGCATTTCATCAATTTATAATTTGGTACTGAAGGTGCATCTCATCAATTTATAATTTGGTATTGAAGGTGCATTTCATCAATTTATAATTTGGTATTGAAGGTGCATTTCATCAATTTATAATTTGGTATTGAAGGTGCATCTCATCAATTTATAATTTGGTATTGAAGGTGCATTTCATCAATTTATAATTTGGTACTGAAGGTGCATCTCATCAATTTATAATTTGGTATTGAAGGTGCATTTCATCAATTTATAATTTGGTATTGAAGGTGCATTTCATCAATTTATAATTTGGTATTGAAGGTGCATTTCATCAATTTATAATTTGGTACTGAAGGTGCATCTCATCAATTTATAATTTGGTATTGAAGGTGTATTTCATCAATTTATAATTTGGTATTGAAGGTGCATCTCATCAATTTATAATTTGGTATTGAAGGTGCATTTCATCAATTTATAATTTGGTATTGAAGGTGTATCTCATCAATTTATAATTTGGTATTGAAAGTGCATCTCATCAATTTATAATTTGGTATTGAAGGTGCATTTCATCAATTTATAATTTGGTATTGAAGGTGCATTTCATCAATTTATAATTTGGTATTGAAGGTGAATTTCATCAATTTATAATTTGGTATTGAAGGTGCATTTCATCAATTTATAATTTGGTATTGAAGGTGCATTTCATCAATTTATAATTTGGTATTGAAGGTGTATTTCATCAATTTATAATTTGGTATTGAAGGTGCATTTCATCAATTTATAATTTGGTACTGAAGGTGCATCTCATCAATTTATAATTTGGTATTGAAGGTGCATTTCATCAATTTATAATTTGGTATTGAAGGTGCATCTCATCAATTTATAATTTGGTATTGAAGGTGTATCTCATCAATTTATAATTTGGTATTGAAAGTGCATCTCATCAATTTATAATTTGGTATTGCAGGTGCATTTCATCAATTTATAATTTGGTATTGAAGGTGCATTTCATCAATTTATAATTTGGTATTGAAGGTGCATTTCATCAATTTATAATTTGGTATTGAAGGTGCATTTCATCAATTTATAATTTGGTACTGAAGGTGCATCTCATCAATTTATAATTTGGTATTGAAGGTGCATTTCATCAATTTATAATTTGGTATTGAAGGTGCATCTCATCAATTTATAATTTGGTATTGAAGGTGTATTTCATCAATTTATAATTTGGTATTGAAGGTGCATTTCATCAATTTATAATTTGGTACTGAAGGTGCATCTCATCAATTTATAATTTGGTATTGAAGGTGTATTTCATCAATTTATAATTTGGTATTGAAGGTGCATTTCATCAATTTATAATTTGGTATTGAAGGTGCATTTCATCAATTTATAATTTGGTATTGAAGGTGTATTTCATCAATTTATAATTTGGTATTGAAGGTGCATTTCATCAATTTATAATTTGGTATTGAAGGTGCATTTCATCAATTTATAATTTGGTATTGAAGGTGAATTTCATCAATTTATAATTTGGTACTGAAGGTGCATCTCATCAATTTATAATTTGGTATTGAAGGTGCATTTCATCAATTTATAATTTGGTATTGAAGGTGCATTTCATCAATTTATAATTTGGTATTGAAGGTGCATCTCATCAATTTATAATTTGGTATTGAAGGTGTATTTCATCAATTTATAATTTGGTACTGAAGGTGCATCTCATCAATTTATAATTTGGTATTGAAGGTGTATTTCATCAATTTATAATTTGGTATTGAAGGTGCATTTCATCAATTTATAATTTGGTATTGAAGGTGCATCTCATCAATTTATAATTTGGTATTGAAGGTGCATTTCATCAATTTATAATTTGGTATTGAAGGTGCATTTCATCAATTTATAATTTGGTATTGAAGGTGTATTTCATCAATTTATAATTTGGTACTGAAGGTGCATCTCATCAATTTATAATTTGGTATTGAAGGTGCATTTCATCAATTTATAATTTGGTATTGAAGGTGCATCTCATCAATTTATAATTTGGTATTGAAGGTGCATTTCATCAATTTATAATTTGGTACTGAAGGTGCATCTCATCAATTTATAATTTGGTATTGAAGGTGCATCTCATCAATTTATAATTTGGTATTGAAGGTGTATTTCATCAATTTATAATTTGGTATTGAAGGTGCATTTCATCAATTTATAATTTGGTATTGAAGGTGTATTTCATCAATTTATAATTTGGTATTGAAGGTGCATTTCATCAATTTATAATTTGGTATTGAAGGTGCATTTCATCAATTTATAATTTGGTATTGAAGGTGAATTTCATCAATTTATAATTTGGTACTGAAGGTGCATCTCATCAATTTATAATTTGGTATTGAAGGTGCATTTCATCAATTTATAATTTGGTATTGAAGGTGCATTTCATCAATTTATAATTTGGTATTGAAGGTGCATCTCATCAATTTATAATTTGGTATTGAAGGTGTATTTCATCAATTTATAATTTGGTACTGAAGGTGCATCTCATCAATTTATAATTTGGTATTGAAGGTGTATTTCATCAATTTATAATTTGGTATTGAAGGTGCATTTCATCAATTTATAATTTGGTATTGAAGGTGCATCTCATCAATTTATAATTTGGTATTGAAGGTGCATTTCATCAATTTATAATTTGGTATTGAAGGTGCATTTCATCAATTTATAATTTGGTATTGAAGGTGTATTTTATCAATTTATAATTTGGTACTGAAGGTGCATCTCATCAATTTATAATTTGGTATTGAAGGTGTATTTCATCAATTTATAATTTGGTATTGAAGGTGCATCTCATCAATTTATAATTTGGTATTGAAGGTGCATTTCATCAATTTATAATTTGGTATTGAAGGTGTATCTCATCAATTTATAATTTGGTATTGAAAGTGCATCTCATCAATTTATAATTTGGTATTGAAGGTGCATTTCATCAATTTATAATTTGGTATTGAAGGTGCATTTCATCAATTTATAATTTGGTATTGAAGGTGAATTTCATCAATTTATAATTTGGTATTGAAGGTGCATTTCATCAATTTATAATTTGGTATTGAAGGTGCATTTCATCAATTTATAATTTGGTATTGAAGGTGAATTTCATCAATTTATAATTTGGTATTGAAGGTGCATTTCATCAATTTATAATTTGGTATTGAAGGTGCATTTCATCAATTTATAATTTGGTATTGAAGGTGCATTTCATCAATTTATAATTTGGTATTGAAGGTGCATTTCATCAATTTATAATTTGGTATTGAAGGTGCATTTCATCAATTTATAATTTGGTATTGAAGGTGCATTTCATCAATTTATAATTTGGTATTGAAGGTGTATTTCATCAATTTATAATTAGGTATTGAAGGTGCATTTCATCAATTTATAAGGACTTTGGTATTGAAGGTGCATTTCATCAATTTATAATTTGGTATTGAAGGTGCATCTCATAAATTTATAATTTGGTATTGAAGGTGCATTTCATCAATTTATAATTTGGTATTGAAGGTGCATTTCATCAATTTATAATTTGGTATTGAAGGTGCATTTCATCAATTTATAATTTGGTATTGAAGGTGCATTTCATCAATTTATAATTTGGTATTGAAGGTGCATTTCATCAATTTATAATTTGGTATTGAAGGTGCATTTCATCAATTTATAATTTGGTATTGAAGGTGCATTTCATCAATTTATAATTTGGTATTGAAGGTGCATTTCATCAATTTATAATTTGGTATTGAAGGTGCATTTCATCAATTTATAATTTGGTATTGAAGGTGCATTTCATCAATTTATAATTTGGTATTGAAGGTGCATTTCATCAATTTATAATTTGGTACTGAAGGTGCATCTCATCAATTTATAATTTGGTATTGAAGGTGCATTTCATCAATTTATAATTTGGTATTGAAGGTGCATTTCATCAATTTATAATTTGGTATTGAAGGTGCATCTCATCAATTTATAATTTGGTATTGAAGGTGCATTTCATCAATTTATAATTTGGTACTGAAGGTGCATCTCATCAATTTATAATTTGGTATTGAAGGTGCATTTCATCAATTTATAATTTGGTATTGAAGGTGCATTTCATCAATTTATAATTTGGTATTGAAGGTGCATTTCATCAATTTATAATTTGGTACTGAAGGTGCATCTCATCAATTTATAATTTGGTATTGAAGGTGTATTTCATCAATTTATAATTTGGTATTGAAGGTGCATCTCATCAATTTATAATTTGGTATTGAAGGTGCATTTCATCAATTTATAATTTGGTATTGAAGGTGTATCTCATCAATTTATAATTTGGTATTGAAAGTGCATCTCATCAATTTATAATTTGGTATTGAAGGTGCATTTCATCAATTTATAATTTGGTATTGAAGGTGCATTTCATCAATTTATAATTTGGTATTGAAGGTGCATTTCATCAATTTATAATTTGGTATTGAAGGTGCATTTCATCAATTTATAATTTGGTATTGAAGGTGCATTTCATCAATTTATAATTTGGTATTGAAGGTGCATTTCATCAATTTATAATTTGGTATTGAAGGTGCATTTCATCAATTTATAATTTGGTATTGAAGGTGAATTTCATCAATTTATAATTTGGTATTGCAGGTGCATTTCATCAATTTATAATTTGATATTGAAGGTGCATTTCATCAATTTATAATTTGGTATTGAAGGTGCATTTCATCAATTTATAATTTGGTATTGAAGGTGCATTTCATCAATTTATAATTTGGTACTGAAGGTGCATCTCATCAATTTATAATTTGGTATTGAAGGTGCATTTCATCAATTTATAATTTGGTATTGAAGGTGCATCTCATCAATTTATAATTTGGTATTGAAGGTGTATTTCATCAATTTATAATTTGGTATTGAAGGTGCATTTCATCAATTTATAATTTGGTATTGAAGGTGCATTTCATCAATTTATAATTTGGTATTGAAGGTGTATTTCATCAATTTATAATTTGGTACTGAAGGTGCATCTCATCAATTTATAATTTGGTATTGAAGGTGTATTTCATCAATTAATAATTTGGTATTGAAGGTGCATCTCATCAATTTATAATTTGGTATTGAAGGTGCATTTCATCAATTTATAATTTGGTATTGAAGGTGTATCTCATCAATTTATAATTTGGTATTGAAAGTGCATCTCATCAATTTATAATTTGGTATTGAAGGTGCATTTCATCAATTTATAATTTGGTATTGAAGGTGCATTTCATCAATTTATAATTTGGTATTGAAGGTGCATTTCATCAATTTATAATTTGGTATTGAAGGTGTATTTCATCAATTTATAATTTGGTACTGAAGGTGCATCTCATCAATTTATAATTTGGTATTGAAGGTGTATTTCATCAATTTATAATTTGGTATTGAAGGTGCATCTCATCAATTTATAATTTGGTATTGAAGGTGCATTTCATCAATTTATAATTTGGTATTGAAGGTGTATCTCATCAATTTATAATTTGGTATTGAAAGTGCATCTCATCAATTTATAATTTGGTATTGAAGGTGCATTTCATCAATTTATAATTTGGTATTGAAGGTGCATTTCATCAATTTATAATTTGGTATTGAAGGTGCATTTCATCAATTTATAATTTGGTATTGAAGGTGTATTTCATCAATTTATAATTTGGTACTGAAGGTGCATCTCATCAATTTATAATTTGGTATTGAAGGTGTATTTCATCAATTTATAATTTGGTATTGAAGGTGCATCTCATCAATTTATAATTTGGTATTGAAGGTGCATTTCATCAATTTATAATTTGGTATTGAAGGTGTATCTCATCAATTTATAATTTGGTATTGAAAGTGCATCTCATCAATTTATAATTTGGTATTGAAGGTGCATTTCATCAATTTATAATTTGGTATTGAAGGTGCATTTCATCAATTTATAATTTGGTATTGAAGGTGAATTTCATCAATTTATAATTTGGTATTGAAGGTGCATTTCATCAATTTATAATTTGGTATTGAAGGTGCATTTCATCAATTTATAATTTGGTATTGAAGGTGAATTTCATCAATTTATAATTTGGTATTGAAGGTGCATTTCATCAATTTATAATTTGGTATTGAAGGTGCATTTCATCAATTTATAATTTGGTATTGAAGGTGCATTTCATCAATTTATAATTTGGTATTGAAGGTGCATTTCATCAATTTATAATTTGGTATTGAAGGTGCATTTCATCAATTTATAATTTGGTATTGAAGGTGCATTTCATCAATTTATAATTTGGTATTGAAGGTGTATTTCATCAATTTATAATTAGGTATTGAAGGTGCATTTCATCAATTTATAAGGACTTTGGTATTGAAGGTGCATTTCATCAATTTATAATTTGGTATTGAAGGTGCATCTCATAAATTTATAATTTGGTATTGAAGGTGCATTTCATCAATTTATAATTTGGTATTGAAGGTGCATTTCATCAATTTATAATTTGGTATTGAAGGTGCATTTCATCAATTTATAATTTGGTATTGAAGGTGCATTTCATCAATTTATAATTTGGTATTGAAGGTGCATTTCATCAATTTATAATTTGGTATTGAAGGTGCATTTCATCAATTTATAATTTGGTATTGAAGGTGCATTTCATCAATTTATAATTTGGTATTGAAGGTGCATTTCATCAATTTATAATTTGGTATTGAAGGTGCATTTCATCAATTTATAATTTGGTATTTATTGGATTGTGTAGTGGACTTTCGGTCAGCGTTCAAGTTGTGGATAACTTGGCAAAGACTAAAGTTACCTCTCATGAAAGAGGAGAACTATTTATGGCACAATGGGAGATTCCATTGTGCACACATGGGCCAGTCTATTCTTTGGATTATGATTGGCTGAATCACCTGATTGGATATGCTAGTACATAAATACAAGCCCTTAGTCCAGCTCAATCTGGTGTCAGTCTTGTGCATAAGCTGGACCCTTGGTAAGTGTTGCTGCTGTTATTATTATTGTTGTTGTTGTTGTTATTGACTACTACAGTTCTTTTGATTATTCTACATCTCCCCTCTTCCCCCCCCCTACGAGTAGGCTGGGTTGTATGAGAGGTATATCTCTCTTTTAGGCCTAGTTTGTTGTGTGGTAGTAACCTAGAAAGAGCTCGGGGAATCCTTGATGATCGAAAGCGTGGGGATATATGTGTGGTTTGTTGTTGGGGTTTGGTTGCTGTGTATGTGCTATTACAGGGAGACAGTAGGAGATGCAAGAATGTAGTATCGCTTGAGGGAATTGTTGGTCCTAGTGTTGCACTTGGCATTGGGGTTGGTGCAGGCTTGAGTTCGCATTTTCTCAGGAAACGGCGGTTCCTAAGTGTGACCCTTCCGGATCCGTTAACCCTGATTCAGTATTGTCGATCTGGTAGGGAACTGATAATTTTGCCCGTTGTGTTCCATTTGCGATTGACTGGATTTTGGATGGCTACAGTGTCACCAGCTTGTAACGGTGGAAGGTGTTGGTAATCTACTGTTCTCCGTGGATTACCATTCTTTTTGGCAGTTATTACCATAGTACTGCACCAATCAGTAGGCATACCCACGGGTACTGGAGCTATGATACCTTTTTCTACATCCTTCCAAAGGGCTTGTCTTACTGGTTCCTTGAAGTGGAAGGGTACAGGAATTGGGATATGCCTGGCTTTAGGGATTGCTCCCTCTTTGAGGTGAATGTGGGCAGCTGGGCCAGACATGGCTGGAAATATCCCATCTTTGTTGAATGTCGTTTTGGCACGCTTTTTAGACTCGGTGTCTACCTCTTCATGTTCGTCTGCTAAAGGGTTTGGAAAATGTTTGTGCAATATTCCCACATCGATGCAGGCTGCTCTGCTGAGATAAAGCCGTTGTATGCCCTTGCATATGTAGAGGGCTTGTTTAGTTGTTTTCCCTCTGACCACAAACTCAACTCGTAGCCAACCCTGACACATGAGTGTGAAACCTCCAACTGTTCGTATGATCTTTCTTGATTGGACAAGACTAATCTCTGTGAGGCCCATTTTGATTAAATGCTTTGGTCCCCCAAGACAAATGGCGGCACCACTGTCGGGAAAAACCTTTAGCATTGTACTACGACTCTTAGGGATATTGACAGCTTGTCTGGGATCTGGTTTTGGTGAGAATGGGATTACTGATGCATTTATTTCAGTTAACAGATCACCTTCTGTAGTCATAATGGTGCCCCTCATTTGATCGAATGTGATATGGGCCATGAGTGTATTCATGGGAGCTTCTTGGTCTTCAAAACTTTTTATCACTGCCGGGCGATATTTCTTTGTCCGGCACACTGCTGAGAAATGGTAAAGTTTCCCACAAGTGTTGCACATTTGATTCCATGCCGGACATGTTAAATGGCGGGCACTTGTCCTTAGAGTACAGTGTTGGTGACTACCGCAACCTATGCAGGTTTGACGGGGTTCTTTATCAGCAATGTTATCATTGTGAGTAGCAGTAGAGCTAGTGCGAATATTGCCTCTGCTAGTCCGTACAGCACTGTTTTTTTTTTTGCGATATATTGACATCCGGACTGTAGCTATGTCTGAGGTATCAGTCATTGTGGTTTGGTCCCGTAGTGCAGACTCAAATGACTCAGCATGACAAATATTTTGGTTGAGAGCTTTTGCCAGTAGATCGGTCTGAAGCGTATCATTCGATATCCCTTTGATAAATTGGTCCTTGATGTAAATGTCGGACAGGTCGTGATCGCAGTTGGGGCATGAGAAATTACAGTCTATGGCCGTGGATCTAAGACGAACAAGGTATTGTTGGATGGGTTCATCTTCATGCTGTGATATAGATGCAAATGTCATCCGATGGACCATGGGATTTAATTTTTGAGTTACCAATGCTTCTGTCATCTCTAGCAGCTTGTCTGGGTTGGTGGTGAAGAACTTAGGGTACGTATTTATGATTGCGTTTTGGATAGATTCATCAGCGCAACTGTATAACTGGATATTGGCCTGAGAAGTTGGCATGTCCGTTATTCTGGTGAATACTTCCCAATCAATCCGAAATTTTCTGAATTGTTGAGGGGTCATTTCGAGATGAAGTTGGGGAGGCCTGGCAGCTGGTGCCTTAGCATAGGTGGTCTGAGTAGCGGGCTCCTTGGCTTGTCGAAGGATAGACAGAGCTTCTCCCATTGTTGTGATTCCCAATTCTCTTAGCATGGCTCGATCCATTACTTGAAGGTTTTCTTTCCTCAGTTTTTCCTTAACGAAAGTTGCAGCGTAGCTCTTGGCGGAATCGGCAGCAATGCCTGCTTTGAGGAAATAGTCTTCCCAATCTTCTGTCTCGAATCCTGTTCGTAGCGCCATATTGGATTGTGTAGTGGACTTTCGGTCAGCATTCAAGTTGTGAATAACTTGGCAAAGACTAAAGTTACCTCTCATGAAAGAGGAGAACTATTTATGGCACAATGGGAGATTCCATTGTGCACACATGAGCCAGTCTATTCTTTGGATTATGATTGGCTGAATCACCTGATTGGATATGCTTGTACATAAATACAAGCCCTTAGTCCAGCTCAATCTGGTGTCAGTCTTGTGCATAAGCTGGACCCTTGGTAAGTGTTGCTGCTGTTATTATTATTATTATTGTTGTTGTTGTTGTTATTGACTACTACAGTTCTTTTGATTATTCTACAGTATTGAAGGTGCATTTCATCAATTTATAATTTGGTATCGTGAATGAAATAAATGCAGAGGAAGGTGATGCAGTTGTCAAGTTCATGCATCTCCATGGACCAACGCAAGACATACAGTTGGCCGCAGATTGACGATACAATTCTTTGTTCTCATTAAGAAAATTCTTTGTGTTTTATTCCAATAACATGTATTGGAAGGACATACACAATAATTGACCAAGATTATCAAAAAAAAAACATTTCCCCATCTCAATGGCGAAAAGAACACAACAGCATGTAAATGTTGGATGCTGACTTAAGTTGTGAAATTCATTATTTTCTGAATAGCATTTCACTGCAACTGTTTTCTCTTTATTTTTACTTATTCAACTTTTTTTTACTGGATGTTGCTTCCCATTAGCATACTTCTCAAGGGATAGTTCAAGTTCGTTTTTGTGTATGAATATGTTCACTCAGAGAGAAGGGTCTAGCTAAAACAAACAGCCCTCATCAAAATTGCCATTTTTTGCATAAGAAAAGTGAACGAGGGGAGGAGTCAAAAAAGGCAGAAAATGAGCATACATAGTTTTTGAATTGTTTCAAGACTTTTGAAAAAGTTTTTACTTTCAACAATGTTAGTGAACAAAACAAGAACTTTTAACCATTTTTTGGTGGAGAAACAATTTAATGTGCGAGATAAATATATGGAGAAAGCCTTTGTGAGAACAAGTTTTATTTGATTGAATTGAGCCGGTTTACTTTTAGTATTTGGCTTACTCCAAAATCTTACTCTAAAATTAAGGTGCACATGAGATTAACAAATGTCTAAATTAATAATCAGCCCAGACAATATATCAAAGTTATTATTTTAGTAAAGGTGGGGGGCATAAGGTTGGTTAAAATTATGAAAAATGATTGTCGAAATTAGTAACATATCCAGGAATTATGAAAAATGATGGAATGTAAATTAATAGGTGTGGTTGTAATGAAATAATCAGTCCAGACAATATATTAAAGTTATTATTTAAGTGAGGGGAGAGTCGATAATGTGGGGTAAAATTATAAAAACTAATTGTCGAAATTAGTACCATATCCAAGATTTATGAAAAATGATGAAATGTGAGTTAATTGATT
Source organism: Euprymna scolopes (assembly GCF_053919585.1). NCBI lineage: Eukaryota > Metazoa > Mollusca > Cephalopoda > Sepiida > Sepiolidae > Euprymna > Euprymna scolopes. Next base: position 142,753,281 of record NC_136527.1, read on the forward strand.
GATGTGTTTGTAATGAAATAATCAGCCTAAGAAATAGATCAAATTTCTTATTTTAGTAGGGCTGGACGAAAATGTGGGTTAAAATTATGAAAATTATTGTCAAAATTAGTAAAATATCCCAGAATTATGAAAAATGATAAAATATGAGTTAATGGAGTAGTGTGTTTGTAATGAAATAATCAACGCAGACAATCTATCAAAGTTATTACTTTAGTAAGAAGAGGGTGTTAATGTGGGTTAAAATTATGAAAAATGATTGTCGAAATTAGTAACATATCCCAGAATTATGAAAAATGATATAATTGGAGTTAATTGATTGGTATGTTTGTAATGAAATAATCAGCCCAGACAATATATCAACATTATTATTTTAGTAAGGGGGGGGCGATACAGTTTTAACAAAAGGCTAGAATAATATAATGAGGTTTTCATTCATGCTGAACACCCACAGAATGCACAGCAGCAATATATTGTCTATCTGCAGTGCAAACTACAGCCAGATTTATTGTGTCGTGGAACAACAGTGAAAATAAGAACAATCAAGTCGAGGTTCGGTTAAGGAACAAGTGTATTAACAATAACCTACAAAGATAGGAAAGTGTGTATATCTGCTGGGCACTCGACTAGCAGTTGAAGTGCAGTCACATCTCTCTCACCGATGTTGGAATTACTAGCGCTATTTATAGTGCTAATCAGTGTAAATTCCTCTGTTCAAGGAAGGCCGGTATAACATCTATGTATATGAGTGTCAAGATTATTTGACTCGGAATAACCCTATAGCTGATACGACTCAGGTCATTTACTTTTTTTATAAATAATTTTATCAAGAATTCTTAAGTTTTGATTTTGGTTTCAATTATAACTGATTGCACTCCAGTAATCTTTTTTATAAATAATTTTATCAAGAATTCTTTGTAAGTTTTGGTTTCGGTTTCAAAACAAGAGAAGGTAGAGCGGTAGCCCTAGATATATCTGAGGCTTTTGACAAGGAATGGAAAATCAGATCATACGGTATCACTGGACAAATACTTAACATAGTTAAATCCTTTTTAAATAAGAGAAGAATCCAGGTTGTCCTTGACAGTCATACATCTAAACAATATGATATAAATGCAGGAGTACCTCAGGGGTCTATCCTTGAACCTTTATCATTCCTAATATTCATAAATGACCACTCTGATAAAATTGTCTCTGAGATGGGTATATTTGCTGATGACACCACGCTCTATAACAGGCATGAGGGGAAAACAAAAGAACACATATCTAAGGAAATGGCAGAAACACCAGAGGAAAACCTCCAATCTGAAGTAGAATGGGGACAAAAATGGATGGTCACATTGAATGCTGCCAAGACTAAACTCGTTTCCTTCAATAATTTCAAGAAACCTTCTCAACCTAATATCTATGACTAAAGATACATTACCTGAAAGTACTTCACTCAACGTTCATAGGAAACATGAGTTGGAATAGATACATTGAGAGCACTGACAGGGCCACTGCGAAGAAGGTGGGCTCTCTCTACCATGCTAGAAAGTTACTTATGCCTGAAAGTATTCTATACCTTCACAAGGCCACCACTCGCCCATGTATGGAGTATTGTTGCTGCTACTAGTCTCTCGCTCCTGGACAGGGTTCAAAAGAAGGTCATCAACCTGAACTGAACTGTCATCAAAGCTTCAACCTCTGTCCCATCAATGAAATATTGCATCCCTTTGCTTGTTTTACAAGTATTTTAATGGTGGATGCTCTAAGCCTTTGTACCTCCTCAATGTAAATAGCGACAAACCCAACAAACAGCAAAATCTCACCCCTACACAGTAGAGATTCCTAGATGTTAGAAAGCCTTCTACTCTAATAGTTTCTTCTCCAAAACTGCTAGTCTTTGGAATTCCTCTCTGGCTTCCTGCTTCCCAAACTGTACTGACATGCAGAAGTTCAAGTGTAATTATGAAGAGACATCTTGCTGCTCAACTCCTTACATAGTATCCCTGCAATTTATGTCACCGATAGTATCCCCTACATAAAAGTGTGTGTGCGTTTGGATTCTTAATCCGGCAAGGGATGTGATGCATCTAGTGTGTTAGGTATAAGTTAGTGTTATGTTCATGCTTGCATGCCTTCTCACTTCCAGGTAACACCACTGGCTAACCTCATGGTGAAAAGGGAGCAGATATGCATAAGTCTTCCCTGCTAGTACATAGCCTCTTCATCATCAAGATTCCTACAGTGCCTCCACGTTGGTCACACACAGTAACTGGGTGCCTTGTGGCCCCAGGCTAAACTTGTAGGAGATCTCGGAGTAGTAGGGGACCCGAAAGGTAGTGCGCTATGGCCCACCAATGTGTGGACATGCCCTGGCACACAACCAACCCCTACCCCACTGTCTTGTAGATGCCCTTGGTTGGGCGAAGACTAGGGCGAAGACTAGGGGAACCAACCCCAAAATCAAACACCACTCCCTTGTGGGCCTTATCACAGCAAAAGGTTAAGATCCTACTGCTGCATTGCGGTTTTCTTTAAAAGGCTATGGAACCTCATCCTGAAAGAAAAGGTGTAGTAGCGGACACGATGGGGCGACTGTTTACCTTGATGAGATTACTTTCAGCCAGAAGCTGTGGCCTCCTCTGCTGCCAGTCGTCGCGGGTTCACTCCACTGGAAATTAGCATTGGAGGTTCAGAGGGTGTCTATCTGATGCGCAACAGATACTGCACCTAAACTGCGCAATCAAGTTTGGAGCCAAGGTGGGATGCCCTGTGGTGATGGAGAGAGACTACACCAACACCAATGGATAAAGCACTGAGGCTCCAACTAGTCATCGTCAAGACTGACGGACTGCATGATGATGATGATGATGATGATGATGATGATGATGATGACTTAAAAGTGACACTGTGCCTTGTTTGGGGTGAAAATTGAGAAAAAAATAAAATGAAAAAATTTTCAAAAGAATCTACAAACTACTAAACCTATATATCCTGAAAAGCAATATTCGTTTGTTATGTACTGGCAAAATGAATGCAGATGCTCAAAATGTATAAACATTTTGAGCCCTTCCTTAACTTAAGAAAAATCACCAAAACTCAGGAAATTAACCAATTTTAATGAAATTTTCAGTACTTATCGAATAATGATCGCGGAATATAATGAACTAATTATGTTTATTTAAATCCGAGTGGAAATGTATTATTTTGTTTAAACAAAAAATACCTTTACTAAAGTTTTCAGTAGTAAATAAAAAACGCAAGACTTTATGTACTCGTTAAGATAGAGTCGGAAAAAAAACAATATTAAGTAATTAATTGTCATGTCGAAAATAGTTATACATCCAACAATTACGAAAATTCGTCGAGTAGAAAGTTATTTCAATCAAGACGGAAATTTTATAGCAAGCCCCACTCTCACCAATGGTTTACTTCTACTTGTGCAGCCGCTATCGCGCAAAGGCAGCATGCATACCGCAGATTTAACTGACATAAATCCAGTTCAAACAGACAGAAGTATATAGAAGCCAGAAGTAACTGTAAGAAAGAAATAGCGACAGCTAAGAGAGAGAATTTACTCAAACCACCCAAAAATGCATCGAAGCACAGAAATTAAGAACCCGCGACTTCTGGAAAATCTACAAAAGTGTAGTAAATAATGGGAAATCAACAATCCCCCCACTATCCAACAATCATGAGATTGTTTGCTCTGCAACTGAGAAGGCTAACATGCTTTTCAGTCGGTTTGCCTCCAACTCCACACTGGACCCTGCCAACTACTCCCTCCCTGACTTTGAAATCTTGACACTGCAAAAGCATGTGGACCTGATCTCATCCCGGCTGTGTTCTTAAAAAAGTGCTCAGCCGAAGTAGCTCCAGTTCTCTCCACACTTTACAACAAATGCCTTAATGAATCCTGCTTTCCTGCCTGCTGGAAAACTACTTCTGTAGTACCAGTTTTCAAGAATTCTGGCGAAAGAACTGACCCAGTAAATTATCGCCCCATTAGCCTCCTCCCACTTTTTGCCAAAATATTTGAGACAATAATTAACCAAGCTCTAGTCCATCACCTTACAGATGCTAAACTTCTGACTGACAAACAATATGTATTTAGACAAGCCCGTTCAACAGCAGACATCTTAACTGTAATCTCAGAACATATATACCAGTCACTGGACAAAGCGGGGTGTTATGTAATGGTGTTATTATTAGACGAAGGTACCACTTGCGCGCATATGTTTTGTTGTTCTTATTTAGTGTTCTTGTTTGTATGACGACTTATATATTTGTTGTTGTTCATGTTGTGTGCTGTGGGAGATAGCATATTGGTGATATTAACAGGTACATGTAAAGAGAGATACAGTTGTACATTTTTATAAACACAAAGTTCATATTAATACACTTTGAGAGACGATTTGATATATAGACAGATAGACCGAGAGATTGGCATTTATGCTTTTGACAGTTCTGTATGAAATGGGAGTGTTTATATAACATTTATAGTTTGACACATATACTTTCTAACCCATATTTTTTTAGATGATGATTTTATCAAATGGTTCTTATAACATAAATGGACAATACCTTTTCTGTTGAATTACAACACGAAGACGCATGTTATGAAAAACATGATGATCATTTATTTCTTATTTCTTTCATATGACCGGTCAATAGCTTTGCATCCAGGAATTCAAAGTTTCTTTACATCTTCTTCTTTTAAAACCCTCTCGCTTCCAGACGGTGCCAAGATTCAGTCTGAACCTCTCTGCTTCCCTGGTTGGACTGATCTGACTCCCCTAACTAACTTCGAACTCTTTCCTATATTGAGAAATCACCTATGTCTGCTCAATGTGACTATAAGTCACGTGTCATCAACATGCGCGATTTGCACGTTTTTGAAACCGTTTCTGACGACCAGGAAATTTCCCATTCTACTTGTTGTTTTACAAAGGAATTTAACCTACTTCTCTAATTCTATAACCCATATTGCATTATGCATTCTTTCTAACAATGTGAATAGTTTCCAGCCAAATTTGTATTTATTAAATATTGTAACAGAATCAGCAATTTACTATACATTCCATTTAAAACCTATTGTTCTTTAAAACTTATCAAAGGGTTCGATTCCCGTTTTATCTGATTTTATTTTCATTTAACTAATTCTCTTTATTTTTACTTACATGAAAAGGGGACAAGCCTTTTCATGTAACAGGGGGAGGGTAGAGCGGTAGCTCTAGATATATCTAAGGCTTTTGACAGGGTATGGCATGAAGGTCTTCTCAGGAAAATCAGATCATATGGTATCACTGGAAGAATACATGACATAATTAAATCCTTCTTAGATAAGAGAAAAATCCTGGTTGTCCTCGACTGTCGTACATCTAAACAATACAATATAAATGCAGGAGTGCCTCAGGGGTCTATCCTGATATTCCTAATATTCATAAATGACCTCCCTGACAAAATTGCCTGTGAAATGGGTATATATGCTGACGACACCACACTCTATGACAGACACGACAGGAAAACAAATGAACACATATCTAAAGAAATGGCAGGAACACTAGAGGATGACCTCCGATCTGTAGTGGAATGGGGACATAAATGGATGGTCACATTTAATGCTGCCAAGACTAAACTCGTTTCCTTCAATAATTACAAGAAACCTCTACCACCAATAGCAATGGCCAATGACTCTTTATCTGAAAATACATTCTTTAAACTCCTCGGCCTAATGCTCTCAGGAAACATGAGTTGGAACAATTACATCGAGAATATCACCAGGACCGCTGGGAAGAAGGTAGGTTCTCTCTGTAGAAAATGTGTAAGGAAAGTCCTTTAAAATTACTACGCCCTCTGTAGATGTATAAGGAAAATCCTTTAAAAGTACTGCGCCCTCTGTAGATGTGTAATGTTGCAGCAACATAAAGCAATTCAATAACCAGTAAACACCGGTTCTGCATGGAATCCAACTAGCAAGGTACCTAGACGGACGCGAACGGTTACTCAGAATGGACCCAACAATCGGTTACTCAGAACGGTCCCAAAAACGGTAAGATATGCTCACACCCACATGGCATGAGAAGCAACACCAACACGATTCCCGACCAAGTCAATCATCACTCTCCCAACGTCTTTCAATCACCCGCTTTTATGGCCGTTGCAGGCCAACTAAATTTGCATATTGCGAGAATTCATGTGACTTTGCGAGATATCATCTTTTACAAAAGACGGCGGCCGCCATCTTGATCTTTCTTTATTTTCGGTCGGCGACGCCGAGCCGGCCCCGAGGTAAGTCTTTCCTTTTCGGCCGTCTCTCTTACGCACCCACACAACACACAAACACGCAGGCGCTTGTCTCCTAGATGCACATTACACTTTCCCCTGATCTGATGATCACATAGGGAGCATTGTGGGGGTGGCCTTTTAGTGCATGTGCTTCTGCAAAGAGGTACATTCACTGTTTCAGATTCGGGCTCTGGATCTGGTTCCGCCTCATCAGACAAAGTATCGCTATCAGTCTCTGAAGGGGGCTCACTGAATCCGTGTATCGGCAGCTCATCACTGGACGCTTCACTGCTTTCTTCTGTAGTTGTGTGACGCGCCTCGGTAGCTGGGCGAAGATCTCGCACATGTCGTGGGGTTCCATCGACCAAAACATACTGCTGGCTAATCACTCCAGATATTTGTCCTCGCTTAAACTTGTCGGTGCACCGATTTCCTGGGGGCCGCACACACACTGGATCTCCCACTTCATATCTGTTGCATGTTCCCTTGTCGGCTGGCTGTGTAGTGTTGATTCCCTTCACTCCGACTCGGTATGTGTAAATAGCATTCGCAGGTGCAGTTGAAGGAGACGTCCCGTCCTTTGGAGTAATGTTATACCAATATGTGGCTTCTGTAATAGTACATCGCTTCCTGGCAGCAAATCTCTTGATGCTGCGATGGCTTCTTTCAGCAATGCCATTTCCTGACGGCACATACGCACATCGCAACTGTAGTTGGACGCCCCACTCATCTAACAACTGCCGGACTTGCTGGCTACAAAACGCTGCATCATTGTCAGTCAGGAGCTCTTCCGGCACATCTCGCTCAGAAAAAATGGATGATAGGTGGCGAACAACATTTGCCGAATCCTGTCTGGTCATCTACCACCACACCGCAAATCTCGTAGGCCCGCAATCAATGAGAGTTAGAAAGGGTAATATCCATGGCCAGCCGCTGCCACACACCCTCAACTTCCAATCGACCCTTCTGCCATCACTCTGGTGCAGGATCAATAGACTGGTAAGCCTCACAATTTCTGACGATCTGTCTGACATCCATCTTGGTCACTGCTGGGTATACGCGCCTCCCAAAATAAAGGGTCGTCTTTATACCCGGATGTCCACTCTGTGCATGAATTTTTTTGTATTTGACATGGGTCGATTGCAACTGCACAAGATCGAGCAGTAATCTCCATTCCCATCTTCGCGGCTTCATACCATTTGTGAGGTACTCGGGTCAGTTGGTCAGCACGATTACAATGTGATGGCACCAGAGTGACGCTCAGTGATAGCCCATACTCAGATACCACGTTTTTTAGCGTGTCTAGCCTTCTCCGTATTAACATTTTGCTTGCTGCCTTGATACGGATTCGTGTCCATCCTGAAAGTGTGTCAGACACCCAGTGGTAGACACAGAGAGAATCTGTGTACAAGGTCAACTTCTTAGACTGCCACTGCAGGGCCAGATTTATCCCCTTTACAATGGCGTCCAGCTCTGCCAGGTTGATATGCTGAGAATCTGTTACGGGCCGCAGCCAACATGCATCTTCGAACACATTTCCTCCTTGCTCCAACAATACTCCCAACGCCAAAGAACTGGCATCAACCCACACACCTACGTTGTCTCCGTTAACACACCACCGCCCACAGGCAGGGTCCTTCTTGTTCACTCTCTCCAGTGTCTCTTTGATCATCAGAGTTAGTAGGACATCATCGGATATGTCATCCCAACCCGTGGTTGTTAAATTTGCTCTGCGTTTAATTACACCAACAGCTGCGTGGAGCCAGCCACAGGCCGGTAAGTGACCAACAAGTTTTCCACACCAAGAAAAAATGGTCCGCCTTGTAACGATGTTGGGGATGCTTGGAATTTCACTGCCACGCCTCCATTGTAGGGTGCCATCTTCTTCATAAACATCCAATCCCAATACACGTGCTCCTTCCCTCAAACATTCGGGATTCTTGCATTCCAGACCAAACTGAGCCAACTTTTCTTTGACACACGACGCAGACTGTGCATCTTCATTGACATATATGTCATCAATGTAAGCTGACGTTGAGTCCCTCATGGGCTTTTCTTGGGACAATACTGTGTTGACAATAGTTTTCATGATCTGTGATGCCACATTTAGGCCAAAGCCGAGGCGTGTAAGGCAGTACCTCTGCCCCTGGAACCAAACTGTCTGGAATGGCCACAATGTCTCATCAACTCGCACCTGTAAATAGGCTTTTCACAAATCTAATATCGAGACATTAGTGCCTTTCTGACGCCATTCCCTCAACTTGCTGGCGCATACGTCAGCAACGGCAGTGTAGGCTTCAATATGCTTGTTAAGCTCCCTATAGTCCAGCACCGGGCATACTTTCGACTTGCTATGCTGGACTACTGCCATCAAGGGTATTAGACCCTTGGGAGGCCCAAGCTTGTCCTAAGGGTAGGGGATTAACCAGCCATCTTGGATCCACGCCTTTAGTTCCCTTTCGTATTCTGCTCGGGCCTCACTGGGTATAGGGTACTCTGCAACCCCATTCTTTTATTTATTTTTTTTTTTTTTTACAAAGGCATCACCACATTATCAAGGCCCAGAGGCCACTCAAGGATAAGGGTTAAAGAGTGTACAGTAGAAGTTGGTCAATATAGTAATCATTAGTAATGAAAATTTGGTAAATTTAATAACTTATATGGAACGGCTCATCAAGAACTTATTTACCTTAGACTTGAACACAACCATATTGTAGTCAGCCGGAAAGCAGGAAAACGGAAGACAATTCCACAGGCGTGCAGTTCTATGAAAGAAGCTTTGTTCATGGAATCTATGTTTAGGTTTAGGCACAGATAAAGAGTGGGGGAAATTATTGATAGTGATTTCTGCTAGACGAGTGTTTCTTATGAAAGTTTGGCGAGGGGGGACCATAGATTGAAGCTCAGTTGAACACTTTCCATGAAAATAACGATACATCAGAGACAAACTCGCAACATCTCTTCTGTGAGATAGAGGTTGTAAGGAGGAGAAAAGGACATCTCCTACGAGGCTACGAAGTCTATTTTGAACTCTATCAAGGCAGGACAAGTCCTTTCTAGCAGCTCCTGCCCAGATGTGGCAACATTATTCCATCCTTGGACGTACCTGGCTCTTATATAGATAGAGAATAGCATCAGCAGTGAGATATCTACTGGATCGATAGAAAGATCCCACCATTTTTCCAGCGGCCTTGGCAACAGATTTGATATACGTGTTCCATTTAAGATCAGGAGTAATGGTCAAGCCCAGAAGCTTGTCAAAACTTGAGGCCTCCTGAAGACGAGAGCCATTCATTTCAATTGATGACAAATGTGGATTAAAATGTTGATGATGTAAAGAGAGAAGCTTGGTTTTAGATGCATTAAAAGTAACCAGCCACTCCTTTCCCCATTGTACTACATGCTCAAGATCAGAGGAGAGAGAATTGGAGAGTACTTGCTCGTTTACTGTCTTAGATGTGGTACCATAAATGGTAGTGTCGTCAGCACAAATGTCTACAAATGATGTAAGGATATGATTTGGAAGATCATTAATGTAGATCAGGAAAAGAGTTGGGCCCAGGATGGATCCCTGAGGGACACCGGCATTAATACTGTGAGCTTCTGATTTTTGCCCCTCAACTACTACTCTTATGAACCTATCAGAAAGAAATGATTTAATAATTGAGAAGACTTTTCCAGCTATACCATAGCTAGCGATCTTATGAAGTAAACCTTTATGCCATACCCTATCAAAGGCTTTAGATATGTCAAGAGCAATTGCCCTAGAAAGATTGCCACCGTCGAGAGATTTGCTAATCCTATGCGATATAACTGTAAGGACATCTGCTTTACGTAACTGTAAGGACATCTGCTTTACGTCTAGCAGAACGGAAACCATATTGAGTGTCACTAAGAAGGTTATTTTTGTTGAGATGTTTGATTACTTCTGTATTTAACACAGATTCTAGCAACTTACTCATGACGCACAGGAGACTTATTGGCCTGTACTGAGAGGGGGATGAGCGATCACCTGAATTCTTAAATACAGGGCATACTGATGAGATTTTCCAGGGAGATGGGAAACTATTCTCCTTAAGACAACGTTTAAACAGTTTTGTAAGTATGGGCACTAGTTCAGGTTGAAGTTTTTTGAGTACTATAATTGGAATACCATCAGGGCCAGTTGCTTTACTGGAATCAAGGTTTTTGATTAGCTTGGCAACATCACGTACAGATATACGTATATCACATAGCGTGTTTTCTGATACAGGAGGAAATATTGGGGGTTGGCGGTCTTGGTCGCAAAGGGTAGAATTAGCTGCAAAGTTCTTGACAAAGAGTTTGGCTTTGTCTGATGCTGACGAGATTACCTCAGGTCCATTGATAATAGTTGGGATGGAGCACACGCTTCTGTTCAGGATTCTGTTTGCTATTTGCCAAAACTGGTGGGAACCAAGCCGCTGCTCAGCTACTTTTGACTTAACAGATTGAGCATACAACTCTCTTGCGTTCCTTATTACTTTCTTACAATGGTTGCTGGCAGTCCTGAAAACGGCTTTAGTTTCCATACATCTATTACGTTTGAAGCAGTGGAAAAAGTGATTTCTGTGCGCAATGGCAGCAGCACATTCTGGAGAGAACCATGGCTGGCTGTTAGGTTTTTGCTGAAACTTTTTAGAGGGTATGAAATGGTCAATACCTACAATTAACCATTCAGTTAGGTCTAATACTATAGAGGACACATCCTTTTTAAACATGGAATGCAGAGGTAGATCAGATATAAATGTACGGAAGCTATCCCAGTCAGCCTTAGTGCATCGATATACTGTACGATGAAGTGGTACGTCTGGGGACTTATTACATTTCATTTTTATCTTAATTGATACAACAGAGTGGTCGGAAGATCCAAGAGGCGACAGAACAGAAACTGAACATAGTTCAGGGCAAGTTGTGAGAAAAAGGTCTAGTAGGCTCGCATACTGGCTGTCATTATCGGGCACACAGGTAGGTTCCTGAACAATCTGAGTGAGGTCATAGGCAATGGAGAAATCATGACAGAACCTCCCCTCATCATCGGTCTTGTTTGAGTGGGTCAACCATTCGACGTTGTGAACATTGAAGTCTCCACATACGTGAATGTTAGCTGAAGGATAAGTAGAAAGGACTTGGTCAATTTTCTCAGAGTTTAGTCGGTGCCCTTCCCTCGGTCCACTTCCAAGATGCAATCCAGGCCCTCTTGCGAGAGTCGTAGTCCACTGTAAAATCCGGCTGATCGATGTGGAGCGCTGCACACACTGGGGCCTCCAAGAATCGCACTTTTCCATCCTGATGAATTGCGACTCCCCCCAGCACCTTGATGGCATCGTATCCGAGCAACAGGTAAAACCCCAGGAGATTTCCTTGGGTCACGAGCACATTGATCTTAGTGGCTGCACCGGTGTCCATGTAGATCTCGACAGTTCCAGCTCCACAGCATGTCTGGGTCTCGCCTCCTATCGTGGTGACTTTGATCTTTCTCTTAGTCCAACTTGGACACAGCCTGGCGCTCACTATAGTATGCGAACAGCCTGAGTCGAGAAGTGCTGAGCAGGGTATCCTGTTTACGTAGACGGTCATCACTGGTTGCGCCTTGTTCAAATTTTGCTCGGGGAGCAGGGCGGCACTGACGTCCTCTCCCCTGATATGTTTCCCGCACAGTTTACAGCTAGATGCCTCAAACCGCCACAATTAAAACAGCGCACACGCCCCCTGTTGGTGCAATTCCTTGCAAAATGTCCGCGTCGGCCGCAGCGAAAACATTTCCCATTGCTTGCAGGGTTCTGATTCGGAATCTCCCGAGCGCCAATCTGGCCTGTCTGTGTCGCCATCACAACTGGTTCCCACAGGTCCTCCTCATCTTTGATGATGGCTCAAGCACGTTCCATCAAGTGTTCCATGGGCGTTGTTGAAACGCTGGTTGAGGCTCTCAATAGCTGCTTCACCCGAGTGGGAAGGCCCACCACAAACGCGTACGCGAGCATCCGCTCCGACACCCCTCCACCGAATAGGACTGCGAGTTTCTTTAACTCCGCAAAGAAAACGTCCACGCTTTCCTCCGGTAGAAGTTTTCGGGAAGCAAATTTTTCATAGGCCGTACAAGGATCCATGGCGAATGCCTTGTACAGCGCAGCTTTAATTGCGGTGACATCTCCCTTTTTGGCAGCACTGAGTTGCTGATACACACTCAAGGCACCCCCAGCCAATCTCAGGGGAATCACAGTGTGTACCCTTTTTACCTTACAAAGGTCGCACGTCAGCTCGACCCTTTCAACCCAGTCGACAATGGACGTGGACCCGTCAAACTCGGGTATGAGCTTTAAGTCGAATTTCGACTCAGTCATAGTCCTAGAGGGCAAATAGCCGAAATAGCTTGTAGAAAATGTGTAAGGAAAGTCCTTTAAAATTACTGCGCCCTCCGTAGATGTATAAGGAAGATCCTTTAAAAGTACTGCGCCCTCTGTAGATGTATAATGTTGCAGCAACGTAAAGCAATTCAATAACCAGTAAACACAGGTTCTGCATGGAATCCAACTAGCAAGGTACCTAGACGGACGCAAACGGTTACTCAGAACGGACCCAACAACGGTAAGATATGCTCACACCCACACGGCATGAGAAGCAACACCAAGTCAATCATCGCTCTCCCAACGTCTTTCAATCACCTACTTTTATGGCCGTTGCAGGCCGGCTAAATTTGCATATTGCGAGAATTCATGTGACTTTGCGAGATATCATCCTTTACAAAAGACGGCGCCCGCCATCTTAATCTTTCTTTCTCTATTTTCGGTCGGTGACGCTGAGCCGGCCCCGAGGTAAGTCTTTCCTTTTCGTCCGTCTCTCTTACGCACCCACACAACACACAAACACGTGGGCGCTTGTCTCCTGGATGCACATTACACTCTCTACCGTGCTAGAAAGATAGTAACGCCCGAAAGTATCCTATACCTCTATAAGGCCACCATTCATCCATGTATGGAGTATTGTTGTCATATTTGGGCTGGTGAATCTACCACTAGTCTCTCGCTCCTAGACAAGGTTCAAAAGAGAGTCGCCAACCTGATAGGTCCTGAACTGGCATCTAAACTTCAGCCCCTGTCCCATCGACGAAATGTTGCATCCTTCTGCTTTTTCTACAAGTACTTTAATGGTGAATGCTCTGATGAACTGCAAACACTTGTGCCCCGTCGACGTAAATACCCCTAACAAACCCGACAAGCAACTAAATCCCACCCCTTCAAAGTAGAGATCCCTAGATGTAAGAGAGCCTTCTACTCCAGTAGTTTCTTCTCCAGGACAGCTAGACTTTGGAATTCCCTGCCAGGTCCCTGCTTCCCCAATTGTACTGACATGCAGAAGTTCAAGTGCAATGTGAACTTGCTGCCCAACTCCCTACACAGTACCTCTGATGCCTATGTCCCTGATAGTAGCTCCCTACAACAAAGTGGCAATATGCCTTGTTGGGGGTGAAAATGTGATTAAAATAAAAAAATTTTAAAAATAAAAATGGCGTTCGCACAAGGGACATAATTCGGAACGCAAAATTTAGATTACTTGTGTCACGGCTGCAATAGACTTCTTTTTTACTAAAAGCACAATAGCAGTTCTAGTCGATGAATTTTCGTAATTTTTTTATATATTACTATTTTCGACATAACACTCAAGTACGTAATAGTGTTTTGTGATGCAAGTAGGTCTGGCAAACGAGCCTCGTTTTGAAAAATCTGAAAAGTTAGGTCACGTGACATCTGACATCAATGCTACCACCCACCTCCCAATAAAAGCATTACAATACTCTGAAGAATTTCTGCGATATGCGCCCTAGTGTTAATAACTAGGCACTACTTTTGTTTCAAACTTTAAAAAAAAAAAAAAAAAAAAAAAGACCACTTAAACCTTTTTTTTTTTTTTCAGTTTGTCATTTTTTAGGGGAAGGGGTGTGCGGAGGCGCCCCCATTATCTCAAAGCACCAGGTATGTAAACAAACTTTGCAATATTTTTTAATAATTATTGTTAAAAAAAAATTCTACTTTTAGTCAATGTGCAGTTGCAGTGGTTGTTGTCCAACCTGTTTATTCCGAAAGCTGTTCTTAACATAGGGTGGTTGAAAATAAGAAAATGCCTTTCAGAATAAACACCCCTAGCCTCCCCATACTAAGAACGGCTTTCGGAATAAGCATAGACTATTTTAAATTAAAATTAAGAAATTATTTTCTAAAATATTTCGTTTATATATGTTTACATTTTGTTTTTAAGTAAAATAAAGAAATTAATTTAAAAAATATTGTTTATATCATCTTCATTCAAAAAGGTTACTTTTCGGTAGCTTCGCCGTTTTTTTTTTTTTTTTTTTTTTCCAAATTTCAAAATGAGAGTCGTCTGCTGCTAGACCTACTTTCTTTATTTGTACCCTTTTTGCTTTCAGCGACATTTGAAAAAAATCGATCTGTCGACTCTACCCTAAAAAGCACTCGCTATTATTTCAGGACGGTATAATAAGTGCACAAGTTACTTTTTTATTTATTAAATTGTTAGGTGAAAGTACTGAATAGTTACACTGTCCCCCCCCGTGTTAAGAATGGCTTTCTAAATAATATCTTTAGAATTTCAGCATGGTCAGTATTCTGCGTAAGTTCCATCTTTTGGGTACTAGTGCAAGTGAACTTATTGATCCGTACTGAAATAATCTTATTATTTGGAAAGCCATTCTTAACATGGGGAGGATGCTTTCTGTACTTTAACCTTACAATTTAATAAAAAGATATAATAAAACTTTAAACTTGAAATTAAACTAAGCAATAGCGCGGATCAATAAGTGCACTAACCCCACCTCCACCTTTTGCTTATTAGACTGTTAGGTGAAAGTACAGGATAGTTACAAAATGCCATCCCCTCCTCATTTTAAGAATAGCTTTCTAAATAATAATAGTGTTATTATTTCAGCACGGTCCGTGTTCCGTATAAATACCAACGTTTGTCAATATTGGGTGACGAAAGCTTGGATTTAACCAAAATAAATAAAAAAAAATTTCGACTTACCTCGAAAATTAAAAAGTGTTTCTTGTGTTTAAATTTCGTTTTTGATTTCGTGTAAAATGTAAACAAAATTCCTGAAATGCCGTTTTAAAAAATTGTCATTAAAGACAAAGAAAGCGAATATTATTAAAAGATGGGGACAACAAAATCAATCACCGACCGGTGTAAGAACTAATTTCGTTCCTTATGTAAAAAAATAAAAAAGTGCATCACCATCTTCCTGTGGACCCTCCAACCATCTTTGCTTGCATCTTGTCTATTAAAAACTATATTTAATATATAAACGGCTATATGTCTGTCTGTCTGTCGGTTCGTCTGTCTGTTTCCATATACTTTCAAACTACCGAAACTAAAGTCTGTAGAGTGCTCATGATTGAATTTTTTATGAACCGTTCTTTTATGGGTTTTTACTTTTTATCTGGTTTAAATAATTTTTAAGGGATCAAAAAAGGGTAAAAATGTTAAAAATCGTTAGACATTTTGTACATTCATCTTAGTTTATTTTTTAATGTTTAATCAGTTCGTATAGGTGTCACGTTGGTGACGTCACCAACTTTGAATGCTACAGTTTCGATTTCGATTCTAACTGATGACATCCAAAATACTTCAGTTTTTTACTTCTGAAATTACGACTCTAAAATAATATTATGTTGGTGCAAAAATAATGTCGTTCTCTTGACGTTCAACTTCATATCAAAAAATGACATTATTTTTTCACCAGTAATCTAGACAAATTAAAATATCATATTTAAGCGTATTTTATGCCCGGACAAAGCCCCCCCCCCCGGTAGTTTATTTTTAAAAAATTACAAGAGGAAAATAAATACAAAATGTGGCACAAGGCGAAAAAAGGGAGGGAGCTAAACATGTCTTTTTTAACATTTGATAATTTCACTAGTCTTTCATCAAAATCGCTCCATGTTGAAACACCTACTTAAACACACACACACACATATAACATGATAAAAAATATTAAATATATAATAAAACCTGATAAAAAAAAATATTGGTACTCCTGCAGAAAGTGATCCGTACTGAAATAATAACGTTATTATTTAAAAAAAAAAAAAAAAAGGCATTCTTAACATGGGGAGGGGAAGGTGTTTTGTATCTATTCTGTACTTTAACCTTACAATTGAATAAAAAAAAAACATATCATAAAGCTTTAATTAAGCGTGCAAATACGATTTAAAAAATAGTGCGGATCACTCTCTGCATTAGAACCAAAATATTAAATAAATAATAAAATATGATATAAAAAACTTAAATAATTAATAAAAATGATAAAAAATATAAAATAATTAATAAAAAATGATAAAAAATATTAAATAAATACTAAAACATAATATAAAAATATTAAATAATTAACAAATCATGATAAAAATATTAAATAATTAATAAAACACGATTAAAAATATTAAATGTTTAATAAAACATGATAAAAATATTAAATGTTTAATAAAACATGATAAAAATATTAAATGTTTAATAAAACACGATAAAAATATTAAATGTTTAATAAAACATGATAAAAATATTAAATGTTTAATAAAACATGATAAAAATATTAAATATTTAATAAAAAATGATGAAAAATATTAACTAAATAAGGAACATGATAAAAAATATTAAATAATTAATAAAACATAATAAAAATATTAAATAATAAATAAAAATGATAAAAATTTTAAATAATTAATAAATCAGGATAACAAATATTGAATAATTAAAAACATGATAAAAAATATTAAATAATTTATAAATCATGATAAAACATTACATAATTAATTTAACATGATAAAAAATATTAAATATATAATAAAATATGATAAAAATATTAAATAAACACCAAAAAATTAAAAAATATAAAATAGTTAATAAAACATGAAAAAATATTTAATAAATAATAAAACATGATAAAAACATTAAATAATTAAAAAAACATGATAAAAATATTCACTAAATAATAAAAAATGATAAAAAATATTAAATAAATAATAAATCATGATAAAAATATTTAATAATTAATTAAACATGATAAAAATATTAAATAATTAATAAATCATGATAAAAAATATAAAATAATGAATAAAAATGATAAAAACATTAAATTATTAGAAAAACATGATACACAAAAATTAAATAATCAAAAAACCTGATAAAAATATTAAATAATTTATAAAACACGATAAAAAATATCAAATAATAAATAAAATATGATAAAAATATAAAATAGTTAATGAACAATGATAAGAAAATGTTAACTAAACAATAAATCAAGATAAAAAATATTAAATAAATAATAACAACATGATAAAGAATATTAAATAAATAAACATGATAAAAATATTAAATAAACCATAAACCATGATAAATATATTGAATAATAAATAAAAAATAATAAAAATTATTAAATAATTCATTAAAAATGAAAAAAATAAATAAATAATAAAACATGATAAAAATTATTAAATAAATAACAAAAAATAAAAAATATTAAATAGTTAAAAAAACGGAAAAAATATTAAATAATTAATAAACAATAATACAATATTAAATAAATCATAAAACATGATTAAAATATAAAATAATAAATAAAACATAAAAAAATTATAAATTAATAAATCATGATAAAAATATTAAATACTTAATGAAAAAATTTTAAAAAGATATTAACTAAATAGTAAACCATGGTAAGAATATTAACTAAATAATAAATCTCGATAAAAAAAATTTAATAATTAATAAAACATGATAAAAAATATTGAATAATTAAAAAGCATGATAAAAATATTGTATAATTAATAAATCATGATAAAAAATATTAAATAATTAATAAATCATGATAAAAAATATTATATAATTAATAAAACATGATAAAAAATATCAAATAATTAATAAATTATGAAAAAAAATAGTACATAATAATCAAAACATGATAAAAAATATTAAATAACAAAAAATGATAGAAAATATTAAATAACAAAAATAAAAAATATAAAATAGTTAGTAAAACATGAAAATATATTTAATAAATAATAAAACCTGATAAAAAATATTAAATAATTAATAAAATACGATAAAAAATATTGAATAATGAAAAAACATGATTAAAAATATTGAATAATTAAAAAAACATGATTAAAAATATTAAATAATTAATAAATTATGATAAAAAATATTAAATGATTAATAAATTATGATAAAAATATTAAATAATTAATAAATTATGATAAAAATATTAAATAATTAATAAATTATGATAAAACATATTAAATAATTTATAAATCATGATAAAAAATATTAAATAATTAATAAAACATGAAAACAAATATGAAATAATTTTAAAAAAAATAAATAATATAAATCATAAAAAGAATATTAAATAATTAAACATGATAAAAATATAAAATAATAAATAAAACATAATAAAAATATTAAATAAGTTACAAATCATGATTAAAAATTACATAAAAAATAACACCTGGTAAAAATATTAAATAATTAATAAATCATGATAAAGAATATTAAATAATTAATAAAACATGATAAAAAATATTAAATAATTTAAAAAATAAATAAAAGATATAAAATAAATAATAAACCTGATAAAAAATATTGAATAATTAAAAAACATGATAAAAAATATTGAATAATTAAAAACATGATAAAAATATTAAATAATTTATAAATCATGATGAAAAATATTAAATAATTAATAAAACATGAGAAAAATATAAAATAATAAATAAGACATAATAAAAAATATAAAATAATAAAACATAATAAAAAATATTAAATAATTTACAAATCTGATAAAAAAATTACATAATAAATAACACATGATAAAAAATATTAAATAATAAATAACACATGATAAAAAATATTAAATAATAAACAAAACATGATAAAAAATATTAAATAATTAATTAAACATGATAAAAATATTAAATAATTAAAACATGATAAAAAGTATTCAATAATAAAAAAAACTGATAAAAATATTAAATAAATAATGAAACATGATTAAAATATTACATAATTAATAAAACATAATAAATATTAAATAAATCATAAAACATGATTAAAATATTAAATAATAAATAAAAAATAATTAAAATTATTTAAAAATTAATAAAACAAATGCAGAAAACTATTAAATAAATAAAAAAACGTGATAAAAATATTAGATAAATAAGAAAACGTTACACAAATATTAAATAAACAATAAAACATAATAGTAAAACAATACAAAATATTGAATAATTTATTAAACATGAAAAAAATATTAAATAAAAAATATAAAATAGTTAATAAAACATGAAAAAATATTTAATGAATAATAAAACATAATAAAAATATCAAATAATTAAACATGATTAAATATTAAATAATTAAAAAAACATGATAAAAATATTTCATAATATATTAAACATGATAAAAATATTTCATAATAAATTAAACATGATAAAAATATTTCATAATAAATTAAACATGATAAAAATATTTCATAATAAATTAAACATGATAAAAATATTTCATAATAAATTAAACATGATAAAAATATTTCATAATAAATTAAACATGATAAAAATATTTCATAATAAATTAAACATGATACAAATATATCATAATAAATTAAACATGATACAAATATATCATAATAAATTAAACATGATACAAATATATCATAATTAATTAAAAATGATACAAATATATCATAATTAATTAAACATGATAAAAATATATGATAATTCATTAAACATGATAAAAATATTAAATAAAATTTTATTAAAATATTAAATACTTTATAAAACATGATAAAAAATATAAAATAATTAATAAAATGCGATAAAAAATATTAAATACTAAATAACACATGATAAAAAATATTAAATAATTAATAAAACATGATAAAAAATATTAAATAATTAATACAAATGATATAAAATATTTAATAATTGATAAACATGAAAAAAATAATAAATAATAATTAAAACATGATAAAATGTATTGAATAATCAAAAAACCTGATAAAAATATTAAATAATAAAACATTAAAATATTACATAATGAATAAATCATAAAACATTAATATATTAAGTAAAAATTATTAAATAATTTATAAAAAATCAAGAAAACTAAATAAATAAAAAAAACGTGATAAAAATATAAAATAATTTATAAAACATAATAAAAACTATAAAACACGATAAAAGATATTAAATAATTAATAAAACATGATAAAAATATTAAATAATTAATAAAACATGATAAAAAATATTAAATAAATAATAAAACACGATAAAAATATTAAATAAATAATAAAACATGATCAGAAAATATTAAATAATTAATAACATGATAAAAATATTAAATAGATAAAACATTCTAAAAAATATAAAATTATTTATAAAACATGATAAAAAAATATTAACTAAATAATAAAACATTATAAAAATATTAAATAATTAATAAAACATAAAAAAATATTAAATAAATAATAAAACACGATAAAAAATATTAAATAATTAAGAAAACATAATAAAAATACTAAATAAATAATAAAACACGATAAAAAAATATTAAATAATTAATAAAACCTGATAAAAAATATTCAATAATTAATAAAACATGATAAAAAATATTAAATAATAAAACATGATAAAAAATATTAAATAGATAATAAAATATAATAAAAATATTAAATAGATAATAAAACATGATAAAAAGTATTAAATAATAAAAAATGATAAAAAATATTAAATAACAAGCTGTACCCTGCCACGCGTTGCTGTGGCTTAATTTCGTGTAATAGAAAATTCTAATAAAAAGAGAAAATGCATGTTTCTTATATTCTTAGTACAGCAATCCACTCCAAAAAGTAAAAAAAAAGGCGAAATTAAAAAAAATATGGTACTCTTGCAGAATTGGATCCGGATCCTCTGGTGTTACCATCAATCATGGCTTGGGCTCAACCAACATTAAGTGGATTAAGCCGAAAGTTGGCATTGAAACGCTAAATAGTTTTCTTTTTTTATTGTATTAAAAAATGTGAGTTTTTAACTAATATTTCGGTAGGGGGGGGGGGGGGGTTACTATACACAGATTCGAAAAAGTTGTTCAAAAACGAATAAATGAAAGCAAAGGTAAGGTAAATTACGTTTCTATCTAACTGGATAATTTTTTAGTGTTTTTATTTAATGTAAAATGTTTAATCGGCTCAAAAACGCAGTATTTGAAAAAGACGAATGGTCGCGGACTCTGTTGAATACGTTAAGTTTGGGAAAATCAGTTAAAAACTATACAAAACAATGTCAGACACCTACTGATTATATGTTATTGTGACATAGGCTGACATATTCGGTGGGTTTCTGATAGTATTTTGTATAGTTTTTTAGTTTTAAATCATTTTCTCAAACTTAACATCATCAACAGTGTCCATCACCGTTTGTATTTTTCAAATACACTGATAAACACTGTTCTTCGAGCCGACTAAACGTTATAGTAAATAAAACGGGTTTGTATTACTAAACACAGAAACGAAAAAGTTGTTGAAAAATAAATATAACAAATAAATGTAATCAAAGGCAAGATAAGTTACTTTTCTACCTAACTGGATAAGATTTTAGTGTTTTTATTTAGTGTAAAATGTTTAATCGGTTTGAAAAAATGTAGTGTTTATCTACAGATAAACACTACATTTTGAAAAATACAAATGGCGACAGACTGTTGAACACATTAACTTTGGAAAAATGAGTTAAAACTAAAAAAACTATACAAAATACTGTCAGGAACTCACTCAATATATGTTACTGTGACATAGGCGGACATGTATTCAGTGGTTTTTAACAGTATTTTGTATAGTTTTTTTTTAGTTTTAACTAATTTTCCCAAACCTAATGTGTTAACACAGTCTGCCACCATTTGTAATTTTCAAATATAACAGTAAACACTGTTTTTTTTGTTTTTTTTTTTGAGCCGAATAAAAATTTTGCGTTAAAAAAAACAAAAAAAATTATCCATTTCGGTAATAAAGTAACATATCTTGCCTTTGATAATATTTGTTAATAAGGTCACGTGAGTCGATAATTGGGTGCTAATGCACTTACTGATCCGCGCTATTTTTTTAAATCGTATTTCCAAGCTTAATTAAAGTTTTATGTTTTTTGGGTATTTTTTTTTAGATTAGGTCCACCTCCACAATTTTCTTTTAAATGACCACTTTTGTAGGTTTCCGACTATGCTGAATACAGAAATCGCATTGAAATTTTGCAGAAATAAGTAGTTATCGAGATATAGATAGTTGTTTAATGCATTGTATTCTTTGGCGGCCATCTTTGTTACGCGCGTAGATTTGTTTGACACGTATTACAATGCATTATACAAATTTTTAATATCTCGATAACTACTTATTTCTGCAAAATTTCAATGCGATTTCCGTATTCAGCATAGTCGAAAACCGAGAAAAGTCGTCATTTAAAAGAAAATTGTGGAGGTGGACCTAATCTAAAAATTTACCGTTTTTTTTTATTATTATTCAATTGTAAGGTTAAAGTACAGAATAGGTACAAAACACCCTCTTCTCTCAATGTTAAGAATGGCTTTTTAAATAATAACGTTATTATTTCAGCACGGATCAATAAGTGCACGAGTACCCAATTTCTTTATAAGCATTCATATTTTCTTATATAAAGACAACTTCTGTAAAAAAAAAAAAAAAAAAAAAAAACGTGCACTTTCAATCTTTGTTAAAAAAAGGTTTTCTTTAAAAAAAAATATGGTAAAAAAAGCAAAGAACAAAACGTTAATCGGTATTCATGCAGAGAGTGATCCTTGCTGAAATAATAACGTTATTATTTAAAAGCCATTCTTAACATGAGGAGGGGGTTTGTTACCTAATCTGTACTTTAACCTTACAATTGAATAAAAAACATATCATAAAACTTTAATTAAACGTGGAAATGCGATTTAAAAAATAGCGCAGATCACTCTCTGCATCAGCACCGAAAGTACAGAATAGTTAGAAAACATCCTCCCTCCCCATGTTAAGAATGGCTTTCTAAATAATGTTAATGATTCAATACTGTTCCTTGTCGGCTTAAGTTTAACTTTTGTTTAATAAATTGTTAGGTGAAAGTCCAGAATAGTTACAAAACACCCCTATCCCCATGTTAAGAATGGTTTTCTAAATAATAACGGCATTATTTCAGCGGGGTAGCTTCTCTGCATAAGTACCATGTTTTGTTTTTAAATTGTTAGGTGAAAGGACAGAATAGTTACAAAATACCATCCCCATGTTAAGAATGTCTTTCTAAATAACATTATTTCAGCACGGTATTTTCTATACATACGTACTATCTATTTTTGTTTATTAAATTGTTAGGTGAAAGTATAGAATAGATGCAAAACTCCCTCCCCATGTTAAGAATAACTTTCTAAATAACGGTATTATTTCAGCATGGTACCTTCTCTGCATAAGTACTATCTTTTGTTTATTAAATTGTTCAGTGAAAATATAAAATAGTTACAGAACACTCTCCCTTTCCCATGTTAAGAATGGCTTTCTTAATAGCGTTATTTCAGCACGGTACCTTCTCTGCATAAGTACCATCTTTTGTTTATTAAATTGTTAGGTGAAAGTATAGAATAGTAACAAAACGTCCTCCCCATGTTAAGAATGGCTTTCTAAATAACGTTATTATTCTATTATATTATTATGGTACTTTCTCTGCATAAGTACCATGTTTTGTTTATTAAATTGTTAAGTGAAAGTACAGTACTCATGCAGAGAGTGATCGTGTTGTAATAATAACGTTAATATTTAAAAAGCCATTCTTAACATGGAGAGGGGAGGGTGTATTTTAACCTTACAATTGAATAAAAAAACATATAATAAAACTGTAATTAAACCTGGAAATACGATTTAAAAAATAGCGCAGACAAAAAAAACTGTACTTTACCAACCAATCTTATATCGAAAAACAAAAAAAAAACTCCAAAAGCAAGCGACAAACTTTCTTTTTGGCCTTATATAATAAAGAAAGATGTGTAAATTAAAAAATTTGGGAGATAAACAAATGAATTATGTTTTTTTGTTGTTTTTTTTTACTTATCGAGTTAACAGAAAAGGAAATCTTTCGTCAATTCGTGGCTGTGAAATGAATCGAACCGGAAGTTCAGTTTTATCAACAGAACAGATTCGCAGTAACGGCTTGCGAAAATATATTTATTTTATTTAATATTTTAATAATTCCCGAGGTAAATTTATTTTAATAACATAAAAACATACCTCGACTCTAAAGATGGGTTGTCTGAAAATTTCAAATAAATTGGTAACATAGAAATATGGTTTTATTCACTTGTAACGAACCAAATTTACATTTTTATATATATATAGATTAATAAAACATGATTAAAAATATGAAATAATTAATAAAACATGATAAAAAATATTAAATAAATAACGAAACATGATACAAAATATTAAATAATTAGTAAAACATGATAAAAAATATTAAATAATTTATAAAACATGATAAAAAATATTAAATAATTAATAAAACATGATAAAAAATATTAAATAATTAATAAAACATGATAAAAAATATTAAATAATTAATAAAACATGATAAAAAATATTAAATAAATAACAAAACATGATAAAAAATATTAAATAATTAATAAAACATGATAAAAAATATTAAATAATTAATAAAACATGATAAAAAATATTAAATAATTAATAAAACATGATAAAAAATATTAAATAAATAATAAAACATGATAAAAAATATTAAATAAATAATAAAACATGATAAAAAATATTAAATAAATAACAAAACATGATAAAAAATATTAAATAAATAACAAAACATGATAAAAAATATTAAATAATTAACAAAACATGATAAAAAATATTAAATAAATAACAAAACATGATAAAAAATATTAAATAATTAATAAAACATGATAAAAATATTAAATAAATAACAAAACATGATAAAAAATATTAAATAAATAACAAAACATGATAAAAAATATTAAATAATTAATAAAACATGATAAAAAATATTAAATAATTAATAAAACATGATAAAAAATATTAAATAAATAACAAAACATGATAAAAAATATTAAGTAAATAACAAAACATGATAAAAAATATTAAATAATTAATAAAACATGATAAAAAATATTAAATAATTAATAAAACATGATAAAAAATATTAAATAATTAATAAAACACGATAAAAGATATTAAATAATTAATAAAACATGATAAAAATATTAAATAATTAATAAAACATGATAAAAAATATTAAATAAATAACGAAACATGATAAAAAATATTAAATAATTAATAAAACATGATAAAAAATATTAAATAATTAATAAAACATGATAAAAAATATAAAATAAATAATAAAACATGATAAAAAATATAAAATAAATAATAAAGCATGATAAAAAATATTAAATAAATAATAAAACATGATAAAAAATATTAAATAATTAATAAAACATGATAAAAAATATTAAATAATTAATAAAACATGATAAAAAATATTAAATAATTAATAAAACATGATAAAAAATATTAAATAATTAATAAATCATGATAAAAAATATTAAATAAATAACAAAACATGATAAAAAATATTAAATAAATAACAAAACATGATAAAAAATATTAAATAAATAACAAAACATGATAAAAAATATTAAATAAATAACAAAACATGATAAAAGATATTAAATAATTAATAAAACATGATAAAAATATTAAATAATTAATAAAACATGATAAAAAATATTAAATAAATAACAAAACATGATAAAAAATATTAACTGAATAACAAAACATGATAAAAAATATTAAATAATTAATAAAACATGATAAAAAATATTAAATAATTAATAAAACATGATAAAAAATATTAAATAATTAATAAAACATGATAAAAAATATTAAATAATTAATAAATCATGATAAAAAATATTAAATAAATAACAAAACATGATAAAAAATATTAAATAAATAACAAAACATGATAAAAAATATTAAATAAATAACAAAACATGATAAAAAATATTAAATAAATAACAGAACATGATAAAAGATATTAAATAATTAATAAAACATGATAAAAATATTAAATAATTAATAAAACATGATAAAAAATATTAAATAAATAACAAAACATGATAAAAAATATTAAATAAATAACAAAACATGATAAAAAATATTAAATAATTAATAAAACACGATAAAAGATATTAAATAATTAATAAAACATGATAAAAAATATTAAATAAATAATAAAACACGATAAAAGATATTAAATAATTAATAAAACATGATAAAAAATATTAAATAAATAATAAAACATGATAAAAAATATTAAATAAATAACAAAACATGATAAAAAATATTAAATAAATAATAAAACCTGATAAAAAATATTAAATAATTAATAAAACATGATAAAAAATATTAAATAAATAATAAAACATGATAAAAAATATTAAATAAATATTAAAACATGATAAAAAATATTAATTAATTAATAAAACATGATAAAAAATATTAAATAAATAATAAAACACGATAAAAGATATTAAATAATTAATAAAACATGATAAAAAATATTAAATAATTAATAAAACACGATAAAAGACATTAAATAATTAATAAAACATGATAAAAATATTAAATAATTAATAAAACATGATAAAAATATAAACTAAATAATAAAACATGACAAAAAATATTAAATAAATAATAAAACATGATAAAAAATATTAAATAAATAACAAAACATGATAAAAAATATTAAATAATTAATAAAACATGATAAAAAATATTAAATAAATAACAAAACATGATAAAAAATATTCAATAAATAATAAAACATAATAAAAAATATTAAATAAATAATAAAACATGATAAAAAATATTAAATAAATAATAAAACATGATAAAAAATATTAAATAATTAATAAAACATGATAAAAAATATTAAATAAATAACAAAACATGATAAAAAATATTAAATAAATAATAAAACATGATAAAAAATATTAAATAAATAATAAAACATGATAAAAAATATTAATTAATAAAACATGATAAAAAATATTAAATAATTAATAAAACATGATAAAAAATATAAAATAAATAACAAAACATGATAAAAAATATAAAATAAATAACAAAACATGATAAAAAATATTAAATAAATAATAAAACATGATAAAAAATATTAAATAAATAATAAAACATGATAAAAAATATTAAATAAATAATAAAACATGATAAAAAATATTAAATAATTAATAAAACATGATAAAAAATATTAAATAAATAACAAAACATGATAAAAAATATTAAATAAATAATAAAACATGATAAAAAATATTAAATAATTAATAAAACATGATAAAAAATATTAAATAAATAACAAAACATGATAAAAAATATTAAATAAATAACAAAACATGATAAAAAATATTAAATAAATAACAAAACATGATAAAAAATATTAAATAAATAATAAAACATGATAAAAAATATTAAATAAATAATAAAACATGATAAAAAATATTAAATAAATAATAAAACATGATAAAAAATATTAAATAAATAATAAAACATGATAAAAAATATTAAATAAATAATAAAACATGATAAAAAATATTAAATAAATAATAAAACATGATTTTTTTTTTTTTTTACATAGGCATCACCACATTATCAAGGCCCAGAGGCCACTCAAGGATAAGGGTTAAAGAGTGTACAGTAGAAATTGGACAATATAGTAATCATTAGTAATGAAAATTTGGTAAATTTGATATCTTATATGGAACGGCTCATCAAGAACTTATTAACGTTAGACTTGAACACAACGATATTGTAGTCAGCCGGAAAGCAGGAAAACGGAAGACAATTCCACAGGCGTGCAGTTTTAAGAAAGAATCTTTGTTCATGGAATCTACATTTAGGTTTAGGTACAGATAAAGAGTGGGGGGAATTATTGATAGTGTTTACAGCTAGACGAGTGTTTCTTGTGAAAGTTTGGCGAGGGGGGACCATAGATTCAAGCTCAGACGAACACTTTCCATGAAAATAACGATACATCAGAGACAAACTCGCAACATCTCTTCTGTGAGATAGAGGTTGCAAGGAAGAGAAAAGGACATCTCCCACGAGGCTACGAAGTCTATTTTGAACTCTATCAAGGCAGGCAAAGTCCTTTCTAGCAGCTCCTGCCCAGATGTGGCAACAGTATTCCATCCTTGGACGTACCTGGCTCTTATATAGATAGAGAATAGCATCAGCAGTGAGATATCTACCGGATCGATAGAAAGATCCCACCATTTTTCCAGCGGCCTTGGCAACAGATTTGATGTAAGTGTTCCATTTAAGATCAGGAGTAATGGTCAAGCCAAGAAGCTTGTCAAAACTTGAGGCCTCCTGAAGACAAGAGCCATTCATTTCAATTGATGCCAGATGTGGATCAGAATGTTGATGATGTAAAGAGAGAAGATTGGTTTTAGATGGATTAAAAGTAACCAGCCACTCCTTTCCCCATTGTACTACATGCTCAAGATCAGAGGAGAGAGAATTGGAGAGAACTTGGTCGTTTACTGTCTTAGATGTGCTACCATAAATGGTAGTGTCGTCAGCATAGATGTCTACAAATGATGTAAGGATGTGATTTGGCAGATCATTAATGTAGATCAGGAAAAGAGTTGGGCCCAGGATGGATCCCTGAGGGACACCGGCATTAATACTGTGAGCTTCTGATTTTTGCCCCTCAACTACTACTCTTATGAACCTATCAGAAAGAAATGATTTAATAATTGAGAAGACATTTCCAGCAATACCATAGCTAGAGATCTTATGAAGTAAACCTTTATGCCATACCCTATCAAAGGCCTTAGATATGTCAAGAGCAATTGCCCTAGAAAGGTTGCCTCCGTTGAGAGATTTGCTAATCCTATGAGATATAACTGTAAGCACATCTGCTGTAGATCTAGCAGAACGGAAACCATATTGAGTGTCACTAAGAAGGTTATTTTTGTTGAGATGGTTGATTACTTCTGTATTTAACAGATTCCAGCAACTTACTCATGATGCACAGGAGACTTATTCATAAAAATATTAAATAAATAATAAAACATGATAAAAATATTAAATAAGAAGAAATTATAAAAATATTAAATAAATAATAAAATATGATAAAAAAATATTAAATAAATAATAAAATATTATAAAAACTATAAATTTATTAATAAAACATGATAAAAAATATTAACTAAATAATAAAACATAATAAAATATTAAATAATTAATAAAACATAATAAAAATATTAAATAAATAATAAAACATAATAAAATATTAAATAATTAATAAAATATTATAAAAACTATAAAATTATTAATAAAACATGAGAAAAAATATTAACTTAATAATAAAACATAATAAAAACATTAAATAAGTAATAAAACATAATAAAAATATTAACTAAATAATAAAACATAATAAAAATATTAAATAAGTAATAAAACATAATAAAAATATTAACTTAATAATAAAACATAATAAAAACATTAAATAAATAATAAAACATAATAAAAATATTAACTAAATAATAAAACATAATAAAAATATTAAATAAATAATAAAACATAATAAAAATATTAAATAAATAATAAAATATTATAAAAACTATAAAATTATTAATAAAACATGATAAAAAATATTAACTAAATAATAAAACATAATAAAAATATTAAATAATTAATAAAACATAATAAAAATATTAAATAATTAATAAAACAATAAAAATATTAAATAATTAATAAAACATAATAAAAATATTAAATAAGTAATAAAACATGATAAAAATTATAAAATGGTAAATAAAACATGTTAAAAACAGTTTAAGAAGAGTTAAAAACATATTTAATTGTCGAAAAGGAAACACAAACTAAGTGGATTGTCCTTAATCCGTGGAGTTTCGAAAGATATACTTTCCTTCTCATCAGATGGTAGGAATTTGCAAAAGTCAGAATCGAATTTCGAATGAAGGAAAGAATTTTTTTTTTTTTTTTTTTTTTTAAACTCCGCGAATAAAGGACAAAAATTGGCCTCGGCAGATGTGTCTTAAAATTTCTCTATTTCTTCATTCTATGCACAATTTACTTATCTTTGTATAATAATATTTTGAACTCACTCTTTTGTACTCGTACCCATTTGTGAATTATTTCATAGAATTCTGCCTTTGTGTATGACATCGAAATATTTTCCAGTAATGAATGCGATTCCTTGGAATTTTTACTTCTGGATACGGAACTTTTACCAACTTTTTTTTTTGGATTTTATCGTTATTTGACATTCTACTCTTCAATCGATCATCCATTCACATGAAATAATTTTTCATTTTTTCCCCATTCTCTCTGCTTCACTATTTTTTAACTTTTACCAAGTAAGCTCTATGGCTTACTTATAGTTTAAGTAAATACTTTGCAAGCAAAATCCGATTCCGCATTTTGCTAATTCCTACCCTCTGATGAGAAGGAAAGTATTTCTTTCGAAACTCCACGGATTAAGTACAGTCCACTTCTTTTGTGTTTCCTTTTTGAAAATTAAATGTTTTTAACTCTTCTTAAAGCGTTTTAACATGTTTTATTAATTCTTTGTTCTTATTATAAGCTCTATTTTCTATTTGGTTTTATTGACCTTTTACATCTGGTTAGGATTACTTTATAAATATTAAGTTTTTAATATTTATAATATATTTTTATTTTACTATTTGGGATTCTTATTTCATTTATATATATATATATATATATATATATATATATATATATATATATATATATATGATGTGGGAAGTTGAGAATTAAAAATTTGATATACAGTACAAATGAAATTGCACTTCTGCAGTATGCGGACAGCAGTAATAATATTAGGAGGCGATAGCTTCAATTTCTTCTTGGTCAAATAACACAGCAAATCAAATAAGTACCAAGATTTTTTCCCGAACAGAAAAATAGTTGAAAACCAAAATATTTATTGTATCAAAATGTATCGATATATAATTCTAAAAACATTTAAAAGTCTGCAAAAGAAAATATAATTTTAATAAAACAATTTTTTTATTTACAGCAACATTGGATTTTTATAAAGTAAAATAGATTTTTTTTTCTTTTTTTTTTTTCTTTAATTTAAATGAAATATTTTTTGAATTAAAGCAACATTGAATTATTTTTTCCAAAATATATTTTGATGTAAAATTGTCCCCTGTTCTTTGATCAAGAAGCGCCAGCTGGCAACAGTTTAGTGAAAGGCACAAAAAAATGGCCACCATCCGCATACTGCACAAGTGCCAATGAAATTTTATACAATGTCCAAATTGTTTCAGAAACCCCCCCCCTCTGTTGTAGATAAGCAGTTGGCGTATCTATTAAAAACATTGGGTACTTGTACAGTTTAATCAACACATTAAAAAATGAAAATATGGAAAAATGTTTACATTGTACATATCCGTTAGATTTTCACTTAATTTCATCAAGTAGTTTTTTTTTTGTTTTTGAAATGATAAAAAAAAAACAATTTGTTATGATACCGAGCAAAAGGTTCGATTTTTAGGAATCAAAGCTAGTATTAAAGATGGGGAGGGAGTATCGGCGCTTTAAGTTGAGTTATCTCCCCATGGAGTGTTTTAAAAATTCAAAGACTGCTACCTTCAATGCGCTGTCATAAAAACGTGTTTTTCCGCTGCAAAAAAAAAAAAAAAAACTACTTGCGAAATTTTATTTTCGGAGATCTTCAGACCCAAACGGATATGTACAATATAACCTTTTTTTGATATTTCCATTTTTTTAATGTCTTGATTAAACTGTACAAGTGCCAAACATAGAACTACCTTGTATTTAATAAAATTCACACTCGATTCCACAGTCCAACCAAATTGAGTACAAATAAACTCCAGTCTTTGTTTAATTTGTAGACATAGAAACGGTTGTATTGTCTATTTATAAAAGGATTGAATGTTTAATTATCTTACCAGAGTTAATGTCGTTGTGTGTGTGTGTGTTCGTCTAGTGGTCTTTCTATTACATATGTTCATATGCTGTTAAGTGTGAATATGTGTGTGACATGTCATGTATTTTCAGACATACCTTCTGCCATTTTGTTGGTCCATCTGGAACATCTCGTCTGGGAGGGAGACTTGATACCTGTTTTTGAGGACGAAGATTTATTTCACTCCAAGACAAGAAATTGGTTCTATAGTTTTTATTCACCTTCCAGATCGATCGCAGAAGAATGGAAAGTGAATTTGGCCTCTTCCTCTAGGTCTTATTTCTACCACGTCAGCATTCATCCCCCCCCCAGCGAAGGGGAGGAGACAACGGCAAAGCCATCCGCTCTCTTCCAAGTCCCAACTAAATCTTCTCGATTCAGCTAACCTGATCACATGACTCACACGCAATCCAATCAGCTGATATTGACTTCCGGTCAACGTGTCTCAATACAAATTGCACATCTCCCTCTCCCTCTCCCTCTATCAATTCTCTAACAAAACTATGCTTTGTTATGTTTGTGTTTCGGTTTCAATTCTAGCTGATGGCCCTCAAATTTTGCTGGATTTTTTTCTAATTTAATTATTATTATTTTTTTAGTTTTGTTTTAAAATGATAACTATATGATGGACTCTCCCATCGATTTCGACGTATGAGTTTATGCCACAACAACTAAGTTGCTCGGAAATCCACACACATGATTTGTTTATAGTGGTGAAGGCTTTGTGTAGAACCGACTACGCTTTTTGCTATTACTGCTAATTATTGTTGGTGCAGATGACTGCCACAAGACAAAGCATACAGTACAATGCAGGTTTTCACGTCAGAGTTACCTCCTCCTTGCTGCATGTCTTAACGAAGACTGGGGGTGCATCTTTTGCAGTGCGCCCTCAGATACCAATCTAGAAATTTCTTATGACTCGGCGCATCACATACAGCGCTTAACCTTCCCAAATGGTCACCAATCTGATACTGGCAGGCTCAACGTTGCTTACCTTTGGTGATCTGACGTGTCAACTTGGTTGGGTACAATATATTATGAATATAATGGTCACACAGGCATACGTCAATGTCGGAATACCCTAGCCAAATCACTGCTAAAAAATCATCCGCGCATATAAAACTTAAAAATCGGAAACTGCAAAATTGTTTCATGACATGATATTTAGTTTTATTATTACCAGAAAAGATGTATTTCCCCTGGGTACGTGTAAAGTTTAATCAAGACATTAAAAAATGAAAATATTGAAAAAAGTTTAAATTGTACGTATCCGTTATGGAATTTAGTTCTCCGAAAAAAAAAATAGTTCACTTAATTTCATTAAGTAGTTTGGTGCAAGTAATTTTTTTTACTATAAAAATCTGAAAAAAATCTTTATAATGTACGTACTTGTCACTTATCAATCAAGTATTTTTTTTTAAGAAGAAGAAGAAAATCAAATTTTACGATTTGTAGGGATAATAAATAAATAAATTGACTTCTTTTAATAAAGATAATGTGGAGGGCAGACCATCGACTATTTTTAGTTTTTTTTTTTTTTTCTTGAATGTCAAAACCCCTTTTTGGGTTTGTATTACTATACACATAGATTCGAAAAAGTTGTCAAAAAACAAATATATAACATGTTATCAAAGGCAAGATAAGTTACTTTTCTACCTAACTGGATAATTTTCTGGCATTTTTATTTAATGTAACATGTTTATTCAGCTCAAAAAACATAGTATTGGAAAATTTAAAATGGCGCCCGACTCTCTCTTTCACACGATAAGTTTGGGAAAAGGGGTTATAAATAATTTAAAAAAAAACTAGACAAAATACTGTTAGAAAGTCGCTCAATATGTTACCATGACATAGGCTGACATATATTCAGTGAGTTTTTAACAGTATTTTGTATATTTTTTATTTTTAACTCATTTTCCCAAACATACCGGGTTCAACAGAGAAGCCGGCGCCATTTGAAATTTTCCAAATACCTCAGTAAACACTGTATGTGTTTCGAACTGGATAAACATGTTACATTAAATAAAAACACTAAAAATTATCCAGTTAAGTAGAAAAGTAACTTATCTTGCCTTTGATAACATTTATTTGTTTTTGACAACTTTTTTGAATCTGTGTGTACAGTAATACAAACCCAAAGACACATTCTCTTAAAAGAAGTCAATTTATTTATTTGTTATCCCTAGAAATCGTAAAATTTGATTTTCTTCAAAAAAAAAAAAAAAAAAAAATAGTACTTGATTGATAAAATATTTGATGGTCTGTATGTACTTCCCTTGTTGACCCATATTTCCGCCAGGGGTCGTTAGTTGCGTTATCTCTCAAACAAGATGGCGCGTGGCAAATCTTCGATAAAACGTCCGTCATCCGATAATATTGGATTTTCTTAAATAAAAAAAAAAAACTACTTGATCGATTTACGTAATTTTTGGAATATGACATTTTCATGCAGTGACAAGTACGTATATTATAAAGATATTTTTCAGATTTTTATAATAAAAAAGATTACTTGTGGACCATTTATAGACTTGCACCAATGCACACCAACTGCACAGTGCACCAGTAGGTGTTTTTGTTTGTTTGTTTTTTTACAGCGGAAAAACAATTTGTTATGATACCAAGCAAAAGGTTCGATTTTTAGGAAGAAAAGCTAGAATTAAAGATGGGGAGGGAGTATCGGCGCTTTACATGGAGTTATCTCTCTGTGGCGTGTTCAATAAATTCCATAATGTCTGCCTTCAACGCGCTCTCATAAGAACGTGTTTTTTTGCTGTAAAAAAAAAAAACAAAAAAAAAAACTACTCGATCAAATTAAGTGATTTTTTTTTTTTTTTTCAGATATCTTCAGTCCAAAACTATAATCTTTTTCGATATTTTCATTTTTAATGACCTGTTATTATTTTAGTAAGACTGAATTACTATTTCGTTTTCTTTCTTACTGAAATGAAATTTTTAATTTTTTCCAGGCGTACTTACTGATTATGTTGATTTTTTTTTTTTTTTTTACAAAAATCCAATGTTGTTTTATTACAAAATTGTTTTATCAAAATGATATTTTTTTACGCAGACGTTTCAATAAATGTTTTCAGAATTATATGTTTATACAATAAATGTTTTTAGAATTATATTTTTATTCAATAAATGTTTTTAGAATTATATTTTTATTCAATAAATGTTTTTAGAATTATATTTTTATTCAATAAATGTTTTTAGAATTATATTTTTATTAAATAAATGTTTTTAGAATTATATTTTTATTCAATAAATGTTTTTAGAATTATATTTTTATTCAATAAATGTTTTTAGAATTATATTTTTATTCAATAAATGTTTTTAGAATTATATGTTTATTCAATAAATGTTTTTAGAATTATATTTTTATTCAATAAATGTTTTTAGAATTATATTTTTATACAAT